>NC_134357.1:338841077-338982802 GCF_048569485.1 Anomaloglossus baeobatrachus
ATATTTTGAATAGTTGTGTCCATAAAAGTCTGATCTATCACAATATGTAATAATAAAAAAAGTGAAAGCAATATGGCAAAATTGCCATAATAATAATAATAATAATAATAATAATAATCTCACTCACAGCTTCAATGGAGAAATAAAGAAAAGGAACGGTCTTAGAAAATCAGGACACAAGCCAAATTTATTATTTACAAAGTTCAGAGTTTTGTTTTTTAGGCTATGTGCACACTAGGAAAAACCGGACCCTGTGAAAGAATCCCGCACCTGCGGTAAAAAAAAAACACAACAAAACCGCAGCAAAATCCGTATGCGGTTTTGCTGCAAGTTGATCCCTGCGTTTTTTTAAACAATAATTAATGGCAAAAACCGCAGGGACCTGCAGAAAAGAAGTGACTTGCTCATTAACTCCACAGCGGAAATTCCGTGAGTAAATCCGCAAGTATAAAAAACCCAGTGTGCGCACAGCATTTTTTTATACCCATAGGTTTTGCTGGGGAATGACTGCAGAAATGTTAGACACATTTTCTGCAGCAAATCTGTGGTAAAATCCGCGATAAATCCACAGCATGGGCACATAGCCTTAAAGGAAACCTGTCCTGCGATTCATGGCGTCCAAACCCCCGGCTACATGATTGTAGCCATGCATAATATTCTCTGAAACGCTCCCCCCAAAAAACCAAGCTCTCAGTGCTACAGAAGCAGAATATTTATCAGGTGTTGGCCCTTGGAAGAAGGAGAGCAAAATCTATTAAAAATTGGTTGCGGTCCAAGGGGGATTGTCAACTTCGCACGTTATCTTGGCAATTGTTGGGGGTTCGACCACTTGGAGACCCCAACCTATCCTGAAAACCTGAGCCCCATATAAATGGATATCATACACATTCATTCTTAGGGGTGTGAAGACCACCCAAGCGCAGGAATGAGCGACAGTGCGCATTGCTGGCCGCCGAGCCAGTCATATGGGGTCTTCAGGATCTGTGGGGGCCCAGCAGTCACATATAAAGTGCTGTGGGGTCACATAGTAACCTCTATTCCTACATTGCTTGGTATTGAAAATGTTGCTTAAAAAAAATCCTGCTGCGTGAATGAGGCCTTGCCCCCGTTCTGTTCTACCTTGGTGAGGTCCTTAACCCCAATCTAACTGCTCTCGGCTCTGCCTCTAGGAAAGCTTCTACCCCGGAACGTTGTTTGAGGGAACATGCGGACATGTTTATGGACGGACAAGGAAGCAAAATGGCTGCGCCCAGGCCGGCGAGTAATGTATTCACATTCCGGGATGCCCGGGCCGTTCCTGACCCAGTACATAAGCCGGTGCTGGATGGACGTGCGGTGCTGGTTCTGGACAATGGCTCCTTCCAGCTCCGGGCAGGGTGGGCTGGAGTGGGGCCTCAGATGCAGCTCCGCTCGGTGGTCGCCCGGAGCCGCGGCGGGCCTCGCAGCCTGAGCCGTGTGGGTAACGACATCCCCAGCCTGGAGCCGCTCCGGTGGCTGCTCCGGACACCGTTTGATAGGAACCTGCCGGTAAACCTGGAGCTGCAGGAACTGCTGTGTGATCACGTGTTCCAGAGGCTGGGAGTGACGTCACAGGTGGGGTCTGCGCTTCAGGTGATGGACATGCCCTTTAAGTCTGTTCATAGCAGTTTGTGTTGTCCTGTTCCATCAGACAATGGATGCAGATAGCTTATGGGGCAGTGACACTCAGCAGTGGACCCTCCATCTCTGCCGCTTGGTCTGCCACTATGGACGATGTGCCCGTGTTCAGAGGACAGGCAGTAACTTACTGTTCTCTGGGAGATGGCTGCTGAATTGCATTTTTTCCATTAGAAGCTTTAGAAGTGAATGGGGCTGCTGAAAAGTTCGCCCTATGGAGAGAGGTACATACTTTACCCAGGATCACAGCGGTGAAAGTCACTAGTGCCTGGTAACCTTCAAGTGCCCCGGGCGTATGTTACCTGGAGGCGTCTGTCACCTGCAGGCTGCCATGTTCAGGATCCAAAATGGTATATGTTTTATACAGGAATGGCAGAGATGTGATGTGACATTGTAAGGACGTGTTTACATGAAGCGTAAAAATGGCGGTTTACACTAGCTGCAAAAGAAATGGGATTTCTAAAATGTCATTCACTTTGTGTTTTTTGTGGTTTTATTTTAGCTGTGGTGGTGTTTGGTTTTCTTCTACAACTGCAGCATTATTATTCTTTAGCGTTTTTGCTGCATTTTTTCACCCATTCAATGGACTGCATTAAAAAAAATGCATCAAAGACGTGTGTAATGTATACAGCGGTTTTCCTGCCAACATTCTCTTGCAGAATAAAATGCCTTGTGTGAACATCCCCTTAGGTTCATGTTGTTAACGATCGCGGGCAGTAATATTACGCCATAGCGGTAATAGTGTTAATCCCGGCGGGCTGCTGCGATCAGCTCACATCTCCGCTGATTTGTACAGCTGACGTGTGCTTGCTAGGCACGAGCAGAATCACTGTCCGCCCGTGCCTTTTAACCCCTTAAATGGCACTGTCAAGATGTGACAGCGCCATATTAACGGCGATAGCGGTAGATCCATACAGGCCGATACTGGAAGTCACGTGACATGATCACGTGGATCCTGTGGTTGTCATGTCATGTGATGACTCTTGTGCTCACATGGCTCAAATCCTGAAAGAAACAGCCGAGTGCTGCTTGTTCCAAGAGATGATAATTTCTCCCGGGCTGCTGTGATCGGTATAAATGAATGAGCGATCAGACAGCTGATTGTTATAGTCCCTAAAAAATAAAAAAAATAAAGAAACCTAACCGTTCAAATCACCCCCCTTTCGCCCCATTGAAAATTAAAGGGTTAAAAAATAAATTAATATACACACATTTGGTATCGCTGCGTTCAGAAATGCCCGATCTATCAAAATATAAAATCAATTAATCTGATCGGTAAATGCCAAAGCAGCAAAAAAATTCTAAACGCCAAAATTACGTTTTTTGGTCGCCACAAATTTTGCACAAAATGCAATAACAGGTTATCAAAATGTAGCATCTGCGCAAAAATGGTACTGTTAAAAACGACAGCTCAAGATGCAAAAAATAAGCCATTACTGAGCCCCAGATCCTGAAAAATAACGCTACGGGTCGCGGAAAATGGCACAAAACGTACACCACTTTTTTCAGGCAAACGTCTGATTATTTTTTTTTTATCTACATAAAAGTAAACCTATACATGTTTGGTGTCTACGAACTCTCACCGACCTGAGGCATCACACCCACACATCAGTTTTACCATATAGGTAACACAGTGAATACAATATCTTCAAAACAATAGTGCAATCGCACTTTTTTGCAATTTTTCCACATTTTGGAATTTTTTTGTCGTTTTCCAGTACGCTATATGGTAAAACTCATGGTTTCATTTAAACTTCCAGCTCGTTCCGCAAAAAAATTAGCCCTCACATGACCATATTGACTGAAAAGTAAAAAAGTTACGTCTCTTGGAAGAAGAATGGCAAAAAAAACCCTGGAAAGCGCAAAATCGGCCGGTCGTGAAGGGGTTAATGTCCTATGACACTTTATCATATTTCACCATACTGTCCTTACCTGGCCGTGCTCTCATCACTTGTCAACTGTATCTATACCTTGATTCTACCTGTGGAAAATGGAAAACCACATTATCGAATACCCAGAAGAGAGGAGGGGCTCTTATCCAAAGGTGAATATTCAAAAGAATGGAAATATAAAAAAAATACTATATTGGCAGATGACAACCATCCAAAATGATCAAACTGCCAGACTTTGCTCAGGTTCTCCTTGCTGTCGCTGGCCCCTCTCCTTGGTTCATCTGTCACCTCTTCATATTGATATTTCGGCCATGTCTCACACCATTGTTTCCTTAAGGTACTGTCACACATAACGAGATCGCTAGCGAGATCGCAGCTGAGTCACCGTTTTGGTGACGCAGTTGCGATCCCTTTAGCGATCTCGTTATGTGTGACACTTACCAGCGATCAGGCCCCTGCTGTGAGATCTCTAGTCGTTGCAGAATGGTCCAGGCCATTTTCTTCAAAGGCGATGTCCTGCTGGGCAGGACACATCGCTGTGTTTGACACTGTGTAACAGGATCACAGTGACTGCTGAGATCGTTATACAGGTCGCTACTGCGATCTGTATTGTTCTGCATCGCTGGTAAGATCTCACTGTGTGACATCTCACCTGCGACCTCCCAGCGACTTACCTGCGATCCCTTTCAGGTCGCATCGTTTTCGGGATCGCAGGTAGGTCGTTATGTGTGAAGGTACCTTTACTTTGTCAGTGGCAGGAACATATCATGGGTTCCTGCTGTTCCTCTGTCCCCTTTCAATGTTATTTGTTTTATCAGTTTGACATTTTGGGGAGTTAATTGTCTGTCCATAAATTATTATTTGTATTTTTAATATTCTCTCTTTTGGATAGAGGACTTTCTCTCTAGGTTATGTGTTCTCACATCGGGGTCATACCTGATGGATGCTGACACTGCTGGTATACTTTACCCGCACAGTGATCCTACAATGTGCTACACGCAGGTCGGAGGATTCCACCTGAGAAATACTTTAAGAAATACATCAATGTATATTTGTAATGGAAACCTCAAGTGTGAACAGAGTCTTATCCTCATCCACTCACTTTTCAGGTTAGAAATCCAAGTTCGTGTTACTGCTTGGAAACTGTCAGCAAGCTGCTGTAGACGGGCCTGTTACTTTTATAGCAATAACTAAACCTAGTTTCTACTTTATTTATTCCTGTCTATGCTTTTGTCTCCCGATATAGGGCAGCGTTGATCACCCCATTGTGTTCACGGAAGCACCCTGCACCCCACTTCACGTCCGGCAGATGGTGTCAGAGCTCCTGTTCGAGTGTTACCGGGTTCCTAAAGTGTCATTTGGTATTGATGGACTGTACAGCTTCTATCACAACAGAAGGGCGGCATTGCCCACCAGTGCGATTGTAGTGTCCTCCGGATACCACTGTACCCATATACTTCCTGTCCTGAGTGGCAGGTGAGTACCACGCTGATAGTTCATTAGTCTTCAATAACCATATAGAATTGTCTTGTTACTGCCTACGTAGATTGTCTCATGAAGCTCACCCCTGTCCATATGCCCTCTAATAAGGAATGTGGGGCTCCTCTCTGAGCCAAAGCAAAGACACTCTGTAACAATGGCTCCAGGTAACACCACATTTCTAGTTGCCCGTGGCTTTCCCAAGCTGGATCAGCTGTCACTGATATAAAAGGAGTCTTCTCTGAAATTAAGGGAGTGACTTACGCAGCGTGCTTTTAATGCAGGTTGGACGGCAAGAACTCAAGACGTATAAATATCGGGGGCTTCCAGGCTGTTTCTTATCTGCATCGGCTTCTGCAACTGAAGTATCCCGGACACCTTTCTGCCATCACACTGAGCCGCATGGAGGAGATTCTACATGAGCACTGCTATGTGCCTGATGACTATCTGGAAGGTAAGATGGGGGAAGGTCTATTATTACAAATAGTAGCATTAATGGGGAGTGAATAAACCCCTACTGGATACTCATGGCAGCCATAATGGAAGGTGTTTGTTAGTGTCACTCTAAGGCTATGTGTCCACGGGAGATTAAACCTGTGGATTTATCTGCGGAAAATCTGTGGCTTTTCTTCATTTTCCAGATAAATCCGCAGGTTTCAGCATGTACAGACACTCCCCATGTTATCCTATGGGACATGGGGAGTGCAGTGTCCATGGTGCTGTACTATGGAAATAGAGGCCGGGACTTCCGCAGGTAAGTCACATGAATGTCCGCAGGTTTTCCGCAGATATTTCGCTGTAATCCCACAGCAATGGATAGCTGCGGATTCCAGGGATCAGCTGCGGGAAACCTGCGGACGTACCTGCGGATATATCTGCAGGAGCAAGCTCCCGTGGGCACATAGCCTAACTTTCTATAAGGATTAAATGCGGTTCTTCTGCGTTACTTCAATGGACGAAAAAGACTCCAGTGGCTTAGGTGGAAATATTAGTCTACGTGTTTCAAGGCAATTGAGCATCTTCACGAGGACAAAACCATAGTATCCACTGTAACTGTGAATATACTGAATCTGTTACCCTCTCTATCCATACATAATAGAGCTGAAGAAATGGCGCTGCCCTGATTACTATGAGGAGAACGTCCACAAGATGCAGCTGCCTTTTTCTTCCAAGCTCCTGGGCAGCGCCGTGCCTTCAGAAGAAAAGCAGGAGCGCAGGCAGCAGCAGTTAAGACGTCTGCAGGAGCTAAACGCGCGGCGGAGAGAAGAAAAGCTACAGCAAGACCAGGAAAGACTAGAAAGACTTCTATATGTACAGGTAAATGCAGCCAAGTGCAAACAGGATACGGCTACATAGCAAATTTACACACATGCAAAACACTATCAGTTTAGGTCGTAGGGCGATAGTGAAAGCATTTAGTCAGATATTGTAGGATGTATTTTACTTTCTTCCTTGTTTTTTTGCAAAGGATAAAAAAGATCCTTCAGATATCAGTTCCTAGTTACAATAAAGATCGTCTTCCCTTCCGCTGACTCTCAGGTTATGGTGTGATGTCATTGACTATAGCAGCCAGTCATGCTTAAAGGGTTATTCCAGTAAAAAGTTCTCCCCTGTCTATAGATGGATGAATGAGGGTCCGGCCTGCGCACTGCCACTTTATTCAAACAGGGGCAGACGTTCCCTGAACACCACTCTAGATTGGTTAACACTTCTTGCCTGGCAGCTGGCAACATTTCTTTCTGAATCACATCCTTTTTTTTGTGAAAAGTAACACAAATCACAAACATTTGATATTTTTGAGACATAGACATTGGTACAATACAGAAAAGAAACCCTCATATTATATGAAAATTGTCATACACCAACATGTCTTATGTGGGGTTTATAGAATGGTCATTATCATAAGTATATTAGCACAGGGAGTGACAAGGTACCTGGTATACGGTAACGATATATGATACGGATGCTGTTATACTGACAGCATTTCTCCACAAGTCATGAATAAACATTTTTAGAACCACGAGGCTGAATCCCCTCAGTAAGTTTTATTACAGAGATATACAGGTGGTCCGCTATGGTGATCCTGAGCAGGTTCAAAGACATCATTCCCGGAGCCATTGTTTCCATATTTTAATAATTGTTTTTTTTTTAAATGCCTTTCTTTTAATGTACCTTCCTCTTTCCAAGCTGATAGTGTTATTTATTTTAGATTTCAGTTCTTATATGTTGGGAAGGCATGGGCTAGCAAATGTGGTGCCAACAATTTTCTGTCTTGGAACATTACCCTAGAAATTGCTATTGTTATAGGAGAACTTGAATCCACACCATCTCATGAAAGGCCGAGTATGCATACCTCTGAATCTAATTGTATACACTACAGTTCAAAAGTTTGGGGTCACCCAGACAATTGTCTTTTCCATGAAAAATCATACTTTTATTTATCAAATGAGTTGCATAATGAATAGAAAATATAGTCCAGACACTGACGAGGTTAGAAATAAGGATTTTTTTACTTGAAATAATAATTTTCACCTTTAAACTTTTGCTTTCGTCACAGAATGCTCCTTTGCAGCAATTCCAGCTTTGAAGACCTTTGGCGTTCAAGCTGTTGATTTGCGGAGGTAATCTGGAGGACATATTTCACCCCAGGCTCCTCCCCCCCACTCCCACAAGTTGGATTGGCTTGATGGGCACTTTTTGCGCACCATACGGTTAAGCTGCTCCCACAACTGCTCAATAGGGTTGAGATCTGGTGACTGGACTGGCCACTCCATTACAGATAGAATACCAGCTGCATGCTTCTTCCCTAAATAGTTCATGGATAATTTGGAGGTGAGCTTTGGGTCATTGTCCTGTTGTAGGATGAAGTTGGCTCCAATCAAGAGCTGTCCACAGGGTATGGCATGGCGTTGCAAAATGGAGTGATAGACTTCCTTATTCAAAATCCCTTTTACCTTGTACAAATCTCCCACTTTACCAGCACCAAAGCAACCCCAGACCATCACATTACCTCCACCATGCTTGACAGATGGCATCAGGCACTCTTCCAGCATCTTTTCAGTTGTTCTGTGTCTCTCTAATGTTCTTCTGTGTGATCCAAACAACTCAAAAATCAATTTGTCTGTCCATAACACTTTTTTCCAATCTTCCTCTATCCAACGTCTGTGTTCTTTTGCCCATATTAATCTTTTCCTTTTATTAGCCAGTCTCAGATATGGCTTTTTCTTTGCCACTCTGCCCTGAAGGCCAACATCCCGGAGTCGCCTCTTCACTGTAGACGTTGACACTGGCGTTTTGTGGGTACTATTTAATGAAGCATAGAGTTGAGGACCTGTGAGGCGTCGATTTCTCAAACCAGAGACTCTAATATACTTGTCTTGTTGCTCAGTTGTGCAGCGGGGCCTCCCACTTCTCTTTCTACTCTGGTTAGAGACCTTTTGTGCTCTCCTCTGAAGGGAGTAGTACACACCGTTGTAGGTAATCTTCAGTTTCTTGGCAATTTCTCGCATGGCATATCATTCATTTCTAAGAACAAGAATAGACTGTTGAGTTTCACATGAAAGTTCTCTTTTTATGGCCATTTTGAGAGTTTAATGGAACCAACAAATGTAATGCTCCAGATTCTCAACTAGCTCAAAGGAAGGTCAGTTTTATAGCTTTTCTAATTTGAAAAACTGTTTTCAGCTGTGCAACATACTTGCACAAGGGTTTGCAAGGGATTTCTAAACATCCATTAGCCTTCTAACACAGTTAGCAAACACAATGTACCATTAGAACATTGGAGTGGTAGTTGTTGGAAATGGGCCTCTATACACCTATGTAGATATTGCATTCAAAACCAGACGTTTGCAGCTAGAATAGTCATTTACCACATTAACGAGTGTATTTCTGTTCAATTTAATGTTAGCTTCATTGAGTAAAAATGTGCATTTCTTCCTAAAATAAGGAAATATCTAAGTGACCCCAAACTTTTGAACTGTAGTGTATGTACAGCCGTGTCAAATTAACTGATGTAGATTTGTTTGGCATAAAGCCAGTTTACTCTTCATGGATCAATTTAGTGATTCCCCTAGATCACCTTTTATCTACAATCTTAAGGTGGCAACATTTCTGTTATCTGAGACTCGTGAGTGGACCACTTTTTGCCTCCTTAACTTTTTAGTTTTGATGAACAGGAACTTTTGGAAGATGGACAAGTGGAGCACTTCCACAAAGCATTGGTAGAGCTGAATATGGACTCCGCAGAGGAGCTACAGTCTTACATTCACAAGCTTAATGCTGCCGTTGAGCTGGGCAGGCAACGGGTGCTGGGAGAATCAATGGACAGCAAACCACAGGTATGTCACTGTCTCCAAGAAGCCATCCTTTACTCTTGTAAAGTTTGCACTGGTGGGTATTTATTCTTACTTTTCAGACTCCAGAAACAGTGGGAGGAGAAACCGAAGACCTTGAGGGAATTTCTGAACTGGAACCTCTTGACTCTGAGGATCAGATAGAACCTGAGAAGATAGCACCAAATATCCAGGTACTGCTATTTTTTTTTTCTATTGTGTGAATTACATAAAAGATTTTAGAGAAATGATCTGACAATTTACCATCACCTTTGTATTCCTGCCAGCCCATGTTCAACATTGCAGAGTATCATCAGATGTATCTGGGTACAGAGCGAATTCGTGTTCCAGAAGTGTTATTTCAGCCCTCTTTAATCGGAGAAGACCAGGCCGGCCTGGCTGAGACTATACAATACATGCTTGACCGGTGAGTACACACACGTACAGCATTGGATAGCGATGAAAACTATAAAGGGAAGCTCCGTCTATAACATTGGATGTTGTTTGTAACTGGAAATTTCAGCAATATTATAATATATTCACATTAGCTTTTTCCTGGTTTTACATATTGTCTGCTTTATTTTTTTAATCTGTTGATTGAATACAAATCTATTTCCTTCCGGAATAAGATGCCTTTTAGGCCATGTGCACACGTTGAGTATTTGCTCAGTATTTTACCTCAGAATTTTTTTTACCTCAGAAATTGTAAGCCAAAACCAGAAGTGGGGCATCGGACGAAAAGTGTAATAGAAAAACACAGGCACCACTTCTGTATTTCTCTATCGTTTCATTGGGGGACACAGGACCATGGGTTATGCTGCTGTCACTAAAAGGCTCCCACTAAGTAAACATAAAAAGTTAGCTCCTCCCTAGCAGTATACACCCCGAGCCGGAGGCGGGCTCAGATCAGTTTTTAGCTTAGTGTCGTAGGAGGCTGATGTGGGCCGTCTCGGCCCCCCTCAACCATTTGTGTTTTTGCGCTTTTTTCCTTTATTTCGGCGCCGCTCATCGCTCTCATACCTGTCTTCTTTTTCTTTGCAGGTATTCTCTTCACTCATCCTCCGCTGCCCTGTGGGTACCACTCCCCAGGGTCGCAGGGGCTTGAGATTTCGGGCCCTCTCCCCCGTCCATCCCCGTGGTACCACTCCTGGGGTTGCGCGTGTGGGCAGGTTGTCGTGGGCACCCCTGATTCACCCTGCGGTATCACCCCAAAGGGCGTACAGGGGCATACAGCAGGGATGGAACCTCCGCAGCGTTTGTAATCCGATGGGGCCCTTTCACGCTGCCTTCTTCTGCAGGGGGGCTGCTTCCCCCATCATGATGTCCACTTCCCTGCCTCAGCACGCTCTCCCCCGGAGTCCTCAGTCTTCCTGGACGAGAGCACTGTACACAGGCAGGGGCAGGGCGCCCTGCCTGCACCGCATCCGTCGCTGGGCCGGCGCCGCCGAGAACAGGTAGGACCGACCTCTCCTGCACCTTTTCCCCGGCCCTCTCCAAAATTTAGGCCCCGGTCTCAGCCTAGTCGCTCCTGCGTCCTAGCCACGCCCCCGCTGCAGCGCTATTGGCCGCCGGTCGTCTGGCCCAGTCTCCTCCCACCGCTCAGCCTCCTGGCTTGTGGTGGGGGCTGTGGATCCTCTGTTTTTCGCGCCTGAACGCTGCTCCTCCCCCAGCCTCCTCCAGCGTCCCCTCGCCATTTTTAGCCTGTGTCTGGTCCCCCGAGGCTGCAGCGCGCCGGCGTTCTCACTCTTCTGGCCAGCTCACTCCTGGACTCCCTCTTCTGGACTGGTGGGCGGCACACAGGACCTGGGTAAGCCCTGCTCCTAAGGAGTAGCCCTCACTAGGTAGCGTTCTCTGAGTTTAGGGACAAGTTAACCCTCTCCTGTCTCCTTCCTAGCAGCCACCAGGGAGAGTACTTTTTTCACCATGCCTAATGCTAAGTCCACCCGACCCAAGCAGGCCCCCTTTGCCTTATTTTTTGCATGCTCCTCCTGCAAGACCAAATTTACCCAAGGCCAGGACGCCCCACTATGCTCCGTCTGTTCTTCAGACTCGCAGCCTCCGCAGGCCCCCTCGGCCGACGCTTCTGATACCGCAGACGCCACAGCGCCAGATGCTACAGGGCCCTGCGTCCCGCCCCCCCCCCCCCCCCCCCGACTGGCTAGCATCCCTGTCCCAGTCCGTAGATTCCCTCTCTGAGGTTTCTCGGACCATCGCGCAAGCACTGCGCCTGCTGCCGTCGCTCGCCCAGACTCCCGCAGACCTGACGCAATCGCCTCCAGAGCAGGTGAGCCCCGTCGCAGGGACCTCCTCGGCTGCTCAGAAGCGGACCCGCCAGGTCTCGCCTTGAGCCTCTTCCCAGGTTTCACCTTCATCCCCAGGTCCAGACCATCATTCCTCCGGGGAGCCTTCTGACCACTCCGATGATGATTCCGATGCAGCACCCCTGCAGGACTCAGAGCAGGCGGCTGATATTCGGCGTATGGTGAATAGCCTGATAGAAGCAGTAAACCAGACCCTAAAGGTACAGGTGGACCCCGTCTCCTCCCAGAGCACCCAGGTCTCGTTTAAGCGGATGAAGCGGGCCCAAAGTGCATTCAGCGGACATCCAGAATTCGCTGAGTTACTGCGCAGCCACAGGCAACAGCCGGACAAGGTATTTACCAGCGGTAAGTCCATTGATTTGCATTATCCCTTTCCTGAGGGTCTTCGAAAGGATTGGGCAGGCTCCCCTGTGGTCGACAGCCCCCCCCCCCCCTCTCAATCTCCCGCCTGTCTTCTCACACAGTCCTTCCACTCACTACCGGTACGTCTCTCAAGGACCCCACGGACCGTACTATTGACAGGTTGGCCCGTTCCGCCTTCGAGGCAGCGGGCACATCCCTCTCACCGGCCTTTGCCTCGGTTTGGGTTGCGAAGGCACTGATGTCCTGGGCGGACACGCTACGCTGCGGACTCCGCGCCATTCCTGCCAATCCGGACCTGCTCATCATCGCCTCGCAGATTTCCCTCGCGGGTGAGTACCTGCTCAATGCAGCCCTGCCATCTGCCAGTTGCGCGGCCCAGGCCGCCAGCAATAATGTGGCCATCCGTCGAGCCCTCTGGCTCCGGTCCTGGAACGCGGATGCGGCCTCTAAAAAGTCACTGACTTCCCTGCCCTTCCTAGGGGAACGTCTTTTTGGAGATAAGCTGAACCAGTTGATCTCCGATGCGATGGGAGGAAAGAGTACATCTCTCCCCCAATTGCGCCCCAAGCGCTTCCAGAATCGGCGCCCCACCTCTCGTTTCCGGCCCTTTCGCAGCTTCAACTCCACTCCCCAGCCGCGAAAAAGCCGCTCTCCTCCGAGAGGCAGGAGGACCCCGTCATTCAAGACCAATCCCGCCTGGCGTTCACGTCCCCGCCAGTCCACGAAATCCTCTTCCGGTTACTGCCGACGCTCCTCCAAGTGACTCGCGGTCGGCGCGCAACAGCGCCAGACTCGTGGGAGGGCGTCTGTCTCGTTTCCAGCATGTGTGGATCCCCCTGACCGCTGATGCCTGGGTCAGAGAGATCATCACCTCAGGCTACAAAATAGAATTCGAGTCAAAGCCACCGAGACGTTTTTTCCTATCTCGCCCTCCCGCGCGGGCTCGCGCGTTCTTTCACTCCATAGACTCCCTCCTCCAAGCCGGAGTCGTGGTACCAGTCACTCCCGCAGAACGTTTCAAGGGGTTCTATTCCAACCTTTTCGTGGTCCCCAAGAAGGACGGCTCTGTCCGCCCCGTCCTCGACCTAAAGCTTCTAAACAGATTGGTGAGGCCTCGGCCGTTTCGAATGGAGTCACTCCGGTCCGTGATCGCGTCCATGGAGGTCGGCGAATTCCTGGCATCGCTGGATATTCAAGACGCCTATCTTCACGTCCCTATAGCCACCTCTCACCAACAGTTCCTCTGCTTTGCGATAGCGGAAGATCACTTCCAGTTCACGGCTCTTCCTTTCGGCCTCGCATCCGCCCCCAGAGTCTTTACGAAGATCATGGCGGCTGCCATGTCAGACCTACATTCCAGGGGTGTTATGGTCATCCCGTACTTGGACGATATGTTGATCAAAGGTTCTTCTTTCAAAGACTGTCGTCTTGGGGTTCAGGTCACGATCGACACCCTTTCACGGTTAGGGTGGCTGATCAATCGGAAGAAGTCCTCTCTGACCCCGGCCCGACGGATCACCTTTTTAGGCATGGTATTCGATACCACCCAAGGGCGAGTTTTCCTCACACAGGAGAAGATGTCCTCCCTGCAACGAGGCCTCTGCGCTCTCCGGCGTCAGCGCCAAGTTTCCATCAGGTTCGGCATGCGAGTCCTCGGTCGTATGGTGGCGGCGATGGAAGCGGTACCCTTTGCACAGTTCCACCTCCGGCCCCTCCAGCTGGCCTTGCTGAAGAAGTGGGACAGATCTCCCTTTTCTCTGGACCGCAGGTTTCATCTTTCGCCGGAGACCCGCCACTCCCTCCGTTGGTGGATCAATCAACGCAACCTCGCGTCAGGAAGGTCATTCCTCCCGCTCCACTGGAAGATAGTGACCACCGACGCCAGTCTCCAGGGCTGGGGGGCAGTGTTTCGGCATCACACAGCGCAAGGCCGATGGACACCGCGGGAGAGCTGTCTCCCGATCAACATTCTGGAGATAAGAGCCATCCGGCTAGCCTTGCAGCAGTTTCGGCACCTAGTACAGGGTTGCCCGGTCAGGATCCAGTCGGACAATGCGACGGCGGTGGCGTACATCAACCACCAAGGCGGCACAAGAAGTGTCGGGGCGATGCGAGAAGTCAGGAAGATTTTGCACTGGGCCGAGTGTCATCACTCCCTGATCTCAGCGGTACACATCCCAGGCATGGACAATTGGGCGGCGGACTTCCTCAGCAGGGAAGGCCTCGCCTCCGGAGAATGGACCCTCAACCGGGAAGTCTTCAACCAGATCTGCGACAGATGGGGAGTTCCGGATGTGGACCTAATGGCTTCCCGGTTCAACTGTCAGGTTCCACAATTCGTAGCGCGGTGCCGCGACCGCTTGGCTTTAGGAGTCGACGCCCTCACCCTGTCATGGAGCCAGTTCAGTCTCCCGTACATCTTCTCTCCGCTCCCTCTGATCCCGAGGGTCCTCAAAAAGATCAAGGCAGAAGGAATACCAGTCATCCTAGTGGCTCCGGACTGGCCCAGGCGAGCATGGTTCGCGGAACTCACTCAGCTCCTCTCAGACGCTCCGTGGCGTCTTCCAGACCGTCCAGATCTCCTGCAGCAGGGACCTCTTTTCCATCTGAACTCAAAGGTCCTAAATTTGACGGCCTGGCCATTGAATCCTGGGTTCTAGCTCAGGCTGGTTTTTCTTCAAGAGTGATACAAACAATGATTAGGGCCAGGAAGCCATCTTCATCAAGAATATACTACCACACGTGGAAGGTCTTCTTCAGGTGGTGTGAAGAGCACAGCATTTCTTCTCCTCTCGCCTTCTCCCTTCCTTCCCTATTGGCATTCTTGCAGTCAGGCCTAGATGCGGGTCTCTCGCTCGCAACACTAAAGGGCCAGGTATCGGCTTTGTCAATCCTGTTCCAGAAGCCACTGGCCTCTCGTCCACAGGTTAAGACCTTCATCCAGGGAGTGGCCCACCTGGCCCCGCCGTATCGTCGGCCTCTAGAACCGTGGGACCTTAATCTAGTCCTAGGGTCGCTTCAAGGTCCCCCCTTCGAGCCCTTGCGGGATTCTTCCCTTTCTCACCTGTCTTGGAAGGTGGTGTTCCTCGTTGCCATCACTTCTATTCGAAGGACGTCAGAGCTGGCAGCTCTCTCTTGTCGTGCCCCCTTTTTGATTTTTCACCAGGACAAAGCGGTTCTCCGGCCAGATCCATCCTTTCTCCCAAAGGTGGTCTCCCCGTTCCATCTAAACGAAGAAATTGTCCTTCCGTCCTTCTGTCCTGGTCCCTCTCACAGCTTGGAAAGGTCCTTGCACACCCTGGACCTGGTGCGCGCCCTTAGAATTTATGTCTCCAGAACCGCGCCGTTCCGTAAGTTGGATGGTCTGTTTGTCCTTCCTTCTGGTCCCAAGAAGGGTGAATCGGCATCCAAAGCCACAATTGCCAGATGGATCCGTTCTGCCATATCTGAGGCCTATCGGATTCGGGACAAGTCTCCGCCGCGGGGGGTAAGGGCGCACTCTACCCGAGCAGTGGGAGCCTCTTGGGCGATTAGGCATCAGGCGTCGGCCGACCAGGTCTGCAAGGCCGCCACCTGGTCCAGCCTGCATACCTTTTACTAGGTTCTACAATGTTCACACCCAAGCATCGGCAGATGCTAGATTTGGAAGAAAGGTCTTGCAGGCAGCAGTTGCACACCTGTAATAGGGTGACAGCATTCAATTATAGTACAAGCCCGCCGAGGGAGGTTGTTGTTTTCTTCCTATCTGCGGTGCTTCTGTATTCCCACACAGGGACTGCTTTTGGACGTCCCATGGTCCTGTGTCCCCCAATGAAACAATAGAGAAAGTAGGATTTTTGTGTACTGTCACCGTAAAATCTCTTTCTCTGAGTCTTCATTGGGGGACACAGCACCCACCCTGCTTGGTTTTTTGGTTGTTTAATTGCATTTGCCTGCCATTTTCAGCGGTCTTATGTTCATAGACCTCTTGTTCGCACAGCTGCATTATTTTAGTTATAACTTTGTTTTATGTATGGTGATTCTGGTACTCCTCCTACTGCTTGTGCACCAAACTGATCTGAGCCCGCCTGCGACTTGGGTGTATACTGCTAGGGAGGAGCTAACTTTTTATGTTTACTTAGTGTCAGCCTCCTAGTGACAGCAGCATAACCCATGGGCCTGTGTCCCCCAATGAAGACTCAGAGAAAGAGATTTTACGGTGAGTACACAAAAATCCTACTTTTTTTTTTTTTTTTACCCACTCCTGGTTTTGGCTTACAAATACTGAGGTAAAAAAAAAAGTCACCAAATACTCAACGTGTGTACAGTGCCTACAAGTAGTATTCAACCCCCTGCAGATTTAGCAGGTTTTATAAGATGCAAATAAGTTAGAGCCTGCAAACTTCAAACAAGAGCAGGATTTATTAACAGATGCATAAATCTTACAAACCAACAAGTTATGTTGCTCAGTTAAATTTTAATAAATTTTCAACATAAAAGTGTGGGTCAATTATTATTCAACGAAACCAAAAAGAGGTGTTTCTGCACATAAGAACTTGTCATACAAAATCCATCATGATTAGAAAAAATATCAAATTTTATTCAGTCATACTTGAAATACAATATTATATTCTTTTATTACATGCTGGTATACACAGAATTTTAAAAGAACCCTACCCCATAAAAACAAAGAAACAACTGGTGCGTTGTGGAACAAACATCATATCAAAAAATTCATGTATCATACGTATATAAATTCCTGGGCATAAGTAGGCAAGGGCACATCCGCTAATTGCCTACAGCTATATCTATGGCACAGCTATATATATATGGCACAGAGGGAGGTCAGGTGGATCACGGTCTTGGAGACGGAGAAGCCGAGGGGGTTAAATGATTCCATCTCTTTTAAACCTTTTTTATAAGTTTTTGCCCCCGATGGCTTCCTCTCCGCATTGTGTTCCCCCTGCCCTCATCCTCTGCTTTGCCTATTTTTGTCCCCATCTTCTTTGGCCTCCTTGATATGATTAAATATATACTTACGATATGTGTCTAAGACTTGGCACTGATTATTGATATTGTCGCCGGATTGCTTGCCACTCTGTATCTCGCCTTTTATTAATTTTTTGGTCACTCTAATTACGTTTTCTTGTATTTTTCTTCTTGTTTTTTCTTTTCATGTAGAATGTTCTACATGTATGTTGTATAGGGACGGGATGAAGTGATAACAGCATGAGAAGGTTTCCCTGGAATATGAGAACTATACCTTGAGGAAATATACATCTGGAAGTAAAAAATATTACCCTGTTTACATTCATACTGTGAATGGTTTTATATATATCAATATGGGGGGAGAACATCTGCCAATATATGTGTTCTTGCTATTTGTGCATTATGCCCCCCCTTTTACCCATCATTGTGTATATCCTAATGTGGCACAGGGGTTTGTCCATTTAAGGCCAGATGTATATAAACATGCTTTCCGACTCATACTGAATTCGTTATATCTCTCAAGGTTTTTCCCTCCTACATGCGATTAGACTGTATGGCACATATAATTGCTGACTAAAATCACCGCCCTGGAAGCTATAACATGCATGTGGATTTTGTTTGAATGTTGCCAGTACTTTTGCCCCCATCTAATATGGCCACTCGGCCACGCTGATGTCAGAGCGCGCTCTGCATATCGGAGTCTGCCTCGCCCCCTCTGCCGGCGCCCAATTGCGGGTTGTTCTTTGCGCATGCGCAGAACGCCTTCCGGGACGCCGGCGGAAGTGGACGATGCGACCTCCGCTGTGCGGCGCGCGCCGCATTAAGACACCAGGTGGGCTTCTTACTATATAAGAGTGACCCCACGGCTACCCCAGCACCTCCTGACGAAGCGAGAGGCGAAACGCGCGTCGAGGTGCTGGGCGTTGTGGTCCGTCACCTGGGTATACTAACTATGGCTCCTTGAATTTCTCTAACCTCAATGGAGGTGTTTTTGTCTTTAACATATGACCTTGTGGGTAACCGTTGGAGGTGTCCTCATTTATTTACATCTAGTGATTTATAAGTATATATGCAATATGGGAAATATTGTCTTCATGGTTGTTCCATAGCGCACCAGTGCTTACATTAAGGTGCTGGGCGTTGTGGTCCACCATCTGGGGACATTAACCTTGGCCCTCTGATCTATTTCAACTTTGATGGGGGTGAACTATTTATAATATAAGGCAATCATTAGGTGGATAAAATAGTCCATTTGCCTCTAACGGGAAGCCTTGTGCCCCTGTGCATTGGACTGAACCATATATATATATATATATATATTGTCTTTGAATGATATGCATATTATTTTTGTCAACTGAAAGACAGCCTTGTTCCATCCATACGGTTATGGGTCATAGATCTGGCCGCAATATGAATTGTAAACTGCAGGTTTAAGATCTAAAAACATCTTGAGCCCAATTGATATTTTGATATAGCTGTAGGCAATTAGCGGATGTGCCCTTGCCTACTTATGCCCAGGAATTTATATACGTATGATACATGAATTTTTTGATATGATGTTTGTTCCACAACGCACCAGTTGTTTCTTTGTTTTTATGGGGTAGGGTTCTTTTAAAATTCTGTGTATACCAGCATGTAATAAAAGAATATAATATTGTATTTCAAGTATGACTGAATAAAATTTGATATTTTTTCTAATCATGATGGATTTTGTATGACAAGTTCTTATGTGCAGAAACACCTCTTTTTGGTTTCATATATAAGTAATATGGTGGGATCTGCGCTGCCTAAAGTGTAAACAGATATGGATCTTTGGTCCTTCTTTTTGGTTACAATTATTATTCAACCCCTAGGTTTAATATTTTGTGGAATAACCCTTGTTTGCAATTACAGCTAATAATCGTCTTTTATAAGACCTGATCAGGCCGGCACAGGTCTCTGGAGTTATCTTGGCCCACTCCTCCATGCAGATCTTCTCCAAGTTATCTATGTTCTTTGGGTGTCTCATGTGGACTTTAATCTTGAGCTCCTTCCATAAGTTTTCAATTGGGTTAAGGTCAGGAGACTGACTAGGCCACTGCAAAACCTTGATTTTTTCCCTCTTGAACCAGGCCTTGGTTTTCTTGGCTGTGTGCTTTGGGTCGTTGTCTTGTTGGAAGATGAAATGACGACCCATCTTAAGATCTTTGATGAAGGAGTGGAGGTTTTGGCCAAAATCTCCAGGTAGGCTGTGCTATCCATCTTCCCATGGATGCGGACCAGATGGCCAGGCCCCTTGGCTGAGAAACAGCCCCACAGCATGATGCTGCCACCACCATGCTTGACTGTAGGGATGGTATTCTTGGGGTTGTATGCAGTGCCATCCAGTCTCCAAACGTCACGTGTGTGGTTGGCACCAAAGATCTCGATCTTGGTCTCATCAGACCAGAGAACCTTGAACCAGTCTGTCTCAGAGTCCTCCAAGTGATCATGAGCAAACTGTAGACGAGCCTTGACATGACGCTTTGAAAGTAAAGGTACCTTACGGGCTCGTCTGGAACGGAGACCATTGCGGTGGAGTACGTTACTTATGGTATTGACTGAAACCAATGTCCCCACTGCCATGAGATCTTCCCGGAGCTCCTTCCTTGTTGTCCTTGGGTTAGCCTTGACTCTTCGGACAAGCCTGGCCTCGGCACGTGTGGAAACTTTCAAAGGCTGTCCAGGCCGTGGAAGGCTAACAGTAGTTCCATAAGCCTTCCACTTCCGGATGATGCTCCCAACAGTGGAGACAGGTAGGCCCAACTCCTTGGAAAGGGTTTTGTACCCCTTGCCAGCCTTGTGACCCTCCACGATCTTGTCTCTGATGGCCTTGGAATGCTCCTTTGTCTTTCCCATGTTGACCATGTATGAGTGCTGTTCACAAGTTTGGGGAGGGTCTTAATTAGTCAGAAAAGGCTGGAAAAAGAGATAATTAATCCAAACATGTGAAGCTCATTGTTCTTTGTGCCTGAAATACTTCTTAACCCCTTCACCCCCGGCCACTAAAACACCCTAATGACCGGGCCATTTTTTGCAATTCTGACCAGTGTCACTTTGACAGGTTATAACTCTGGAACGCTTCAACGGATCCTGGCGATTCTGAGATTGTTTTTTCGTGACATATTGTACTTCATGTCAGTTGTAAATTTAGGCCGATACTTTTTGCGTTTATTTGTGAAAATTTAGGAAATTGTGCGAAAATGTTGAAAATTTCGCAATTTTCAAGCTTTGAAAATTTATGCCCATAAATCTGAGAGATATGTCACACAAAATAGTTACGAAATAACATTTCCCACTTGTCTACTTTACATCAGCGCAATTTTCGAAAGAAATTTTTTTTTCGTTCGGAAGTTAGAAGGGGTCAAAGTTCATCAGCACTTTCTAATTTTTCCAACAAAATTTACAAAATAATTTTTTTAGGGACCACATCACATTTGAAGTGACTTTGAGAGGCCGAGGTGACAGAAAATACCCAAAAGTGACCCCATTCTAAAAACTGCACCCCTCACACTGCTCAAAACCACATCCAATAAGTTTATTAACCCTTTAGGTGCTTCACAGGAACCAAAGCAATGTGGAAGGAAAAAATGAAAATTTTACTTTTTAACACAAAAATGTTACTTTAGCCATAAAATTTTCATTTTTACAAGGGAGAAAAGAGAAAGTGCACCCTACAATTTATTGTGCATTTTCTCCTGAGTACGCTGATACCCCATATGGGGTAAAAATCAATTGTTTGGGTGCACGGCAGAGGTCGAAAGGCAAGGAGCGCCATTTGAATTTTTGAACGCACAATTAGCTGCACTCATTAGCGGACGCCATGTCGGGTTTGAAGACCCCCTGAGGTGCCTAAACAATGGAGCTCCCCCACAAGTGACCCCATTTTGGAAACTAGAGCCCTCAAATAATTTTTCTAGATGTTTGGTGAGCACTTTGAACACCTGGGGGCTTCACAAAAGTTTATAAAGTTGAGCTGTGAAAAGAATTTTTTTTTTTTTTACCACAAAACTGTTGCTTCAACTAAGTAGCTTTTTTTTCCACAAGGGTATCAGGAAAAAATACACCATGAAATTTATAGTGCATTTTTTCCTGAGTACGACGATACCTCATATGTGGTGGAAAGTAATTGTTTGGGCACATGGCGGGGCTCAGAAGAGAAGGAGCACCATTTGACAGCAAAATTTGTTTGAATCATTAGCGGATACTATGTCACGTTTGGAGACCCCCTGAGGTGCCTTAACAGTGGAGCTCCCCCACAAGTGGCCCCATTTTGGAAACTAGACCCCTCAAGGAGTTTATCTAGATGTTTGGTGAGCCCCAAGGGGCTCCACAGAAGTCGATAATGTTGAGCCATGAATACAATTTTCTTTTGTTTTACCACAGAACTGTTACTTGAACCAGGTAGCTTTTTTTTTCACAAGGGTATCAGGAAAAAATGCACCATAAAACGTATTGTGCAATTTCTCCTGAGTACGCAGATACCTCACATGTGGTGGAAAGTAATTGTTGAGCGCATGGCGTGGCTCAGAAGAGAAGGGCACCATTTGACAGCAAAATTGGTTGGAATCATTAGCGGACGCCATGTCACGTTTTTAGACCCCCCCTATGGTGCCTAAACAGTGGAGCTCCCCCACAAATTACCCCATTTTGGAACTAGACCCCTCAAGGAATTTATCTAGATGTTTAGTGAGCCCCTTGTACCCCCAGGGGCTCCACTGAAAGTTGATAACGTTGAACCGTGAAAATTATTTTTTTTTTTTACATTTTTGCAGCAACAAGGTAGATTTTTTTTTTTTTTCTTTTTACAACGGTATCAGGAAAAAATGCACCATAAAACGTATTGTGCAATTTTTCCCGAGTACGCAGATACCTCATATGTGGTGGAAATCAATTTGTTTGGGCGTATGGCGGGGCTCAGAAGACAAGGAATGCCATTTGACTTTTCAAACGCACAGACGCAGTGCACTGATCGGCCGCTGCAGGAGGCACGGTCGGAAGAGATACAAAAAGTGCTGGGATACGGAAAAAAAAACAAAAGTCACGCCAAAAATTGAGCAGGGATGCTGATCCGCGCTCAGCAGGACGCACGGACTGATGCGATACAAAAAGCGTCGGGGATACGGAAAAAAAATATCGCATCAGTCCGTGCGTCCCTCTGAGCGCTGATCAGGGATGCACATAACGGATCGGCATCCCTGCTCAATTTTTGGCGTGACAAAAAGCATCGGGGATACGGAAAAAAAAGTCACGCCAAAAATTGAGCAGGGATGCCGATACGTTATGTGCATCCCTGATCAGCGCTCGGCGGGACGCACGGACTGATGCGATACAAAAAGCGTCGGGGATACGGGAAAAAAAAGTCCCGCCGAAAACTGACCACGGATACAGATATGTTATCTGCATCCCTGATCAGCGCTCGGCGGGACGCACGAGGTGTAAAAATGGACAGGGGATAGAGGAAAAAAAAAAAGTTATACTCATAGTACCCAGAGGAGTAGCAGGAGGAACAGAAGGCAAGCGAGATAGACAGCTGTACAGGAGCCGCAGGCAGGAAGTTGGACAGCTCAGCAGAAGACCCAGGAAGAAAGGACCCAGCGATGGAGGCAGATGTGATTGGCCGGTGAAGACAGGTAAGAGGACGTCGGGGGGACAGCAGAGGGGGAGGTGGGACAGCAGAGGGGGAGGTGGGACAGCAGAGGGGGAGGTGGGACAGCAGAGGGGGAGGTGGAACAGCAGAGGGGGAGGTGGGACAGCAGAGGGGGAGGTGGGACAGCAGAGGGGGAGGTGGGACAGCAGAGGGGGAGAGCAGAGGGGGAGGGGGAGAGCAGAGGGGGAGGGAGATACCGGAGGAGCTGCAGAATAGAGATCACGGGGGAGGCCGGCAGATTGGGATGTCGGGGGGCAGATCGGGATGTCAGGGGGCAGATCGCAGGGGGGCACGGGCAGGGGCCATTACGGGAGCGCGCAGGAGCAATCACAAGAGCGCGCAGGGGCTGCAAGGAGAGCAGAGGAGGAGGGATACCGGAGGAGCTGCAGAATAGAGATGGCGGGGGGCAGATCGCAGAGGGGCACGAGCAGGGGCCATTACGGAAGTGCGCAGGGGCTGCAAGGTGAGCACAATACTCACCGCTCCTGCTCCGTGACAGCAGCAGCAGCGGTAGCGTGGTACCACTAGTACCAGCTAGTGCTGCACGCTGCAGACATGTTGGGGGAGGGTCCCCAAACCAGCACAGGCCTGGGGAGGGCAGCCACCAGCAAATCAGACCGCCCCACTGCACACTGATTGGAGCGATTGCGCGTCATAGCACGATCGCTCCAATCAGTGTTGCAGGGGCTGGGGGCGGCATGTTTGAGATCCACCTCCCCCTCTGGGGGGATCCCCCCAGAGATCCACGTCTGAGATCCACCTCCCCTACAGCACATCATAGCCGGGGATCTCACAGTATCGCACTATTTCCGGTATTATTTTTACCGAAATCAGTGCGAAAGATGTGGTTGGCAGTTCAGATTTGAACAGCCAATCACATCGATCGTCGATGGGGGGTGGCGATGCCACCCCCCCTGGGGTGAAGCAAAGGTCCCCTACTGTAAGAAACAGCAGGGGACATCATTTTAAAGCCGTTGCTATGGCCACGGCAATCAAATGAACTTTAGGCCGTAAAATTACGTCCCTGGTCGTTAAGTCACGTTAAAATAGGACGTAATTTTACTGCCCGCGGTCGTGAAGGGGTTAATACTTTAGGGGAACCAAACAGAATTCTGGAGGTTTGAGGGGTTGAATAATAAATGACCCTCTGAATAAACCTTTCACAATTTAAAAAAAAAGAAGAAATACCATTCTTTCTTTTTCGCTCTATTGGGAGACCCAGACAATTGGGTGTATAGGCTATGCCTCCGGAGGCCGCACAAAGTACTACACTTAAAAGTGTTAGGCCCCTCCCCTTCTGCCAATACACCCCCCGTGCTCCCACGGGCTGCTCAGTTTTTTGCTTTGTGCGAAGGAGGTCAGACACGCACAGCACAGCTCCACAGATTAGTCAGCAGCAGCTGCTGACTAGGTCGGATGGAAGAAAAGTGGGCCCATATAGGGCCCCCAGCATGCTCCCTTCTCACCCCACTTTTGTCGGCGGTGTTGTTAAGGTTGAGGTATCCATTGCGGGTACGGCGGCTGGAGCCCACATGCTGCTTTCCTTCCCCATCCCCCTTAGGGCTCTGGGTGAAGTGGGATCTTATCGGTCTCCAGGCACTGAGACCGGGCTTCATCCACAACTCCTGTGGAGCCTGATGGATAGGAGCCGATACCGTTCAGGGACATGGCCCTGCATCTTAAAGGTACTCTGTATCCCTATTGGGAACGCGCACGGCATCACCTCAGCTTTGCTGGGTGTGCTAGTGCACCGGGGACCGCGGCGCTGACCGGGTCTATATGTGCCATTACACACTCAGCGTCGCTGAGTGTGTTTATATGTAAGGGCTACCGCACTGACCGCCGTTGCCACGGGACACTGCGGCGCGGCTGGGACTTGTAGTTCGCCGGGGACTTTCACGCGACCGCGCTTTTACGGCGGCCGCGTTTATTACTACAGTCCCCGGCTTCATTGCGGCCTAGTTTCCCTTTTTTTCTCCCGCCCTCAGCCCTGACAGGCAGGGGAAGGGCGGGACGCTGCACGGAGCGAGCAGCAATGAGGGCTGGAGTATGATTTACATGCTCCACTCCCCTCACTGTGCACAGTATGAGCGCCCGTTTCGCGCTCTTTCTAGGCCACGCCCACAGCTTCCTCAGCTTGTCAGGACGCCGCAGCCATTCCTGTCAGCTCCACCGACGCTGCAGAGAGGGACATATTCATGGGAGACCCAGACACGGTCTCTGGTGGCCTCACAACCGCTTAGGCGGCTGGTAAACAGCACATGTGGTGCTAGCCCCATGGTGCTGTATTGTATGGGTACATTGTTTGTGTACTGTATATAATTTACACTGTATGAGCACAGTTCTTTCTGGCTATATACCCTATTGTGTTACTCAGGGAAAACTATAGCATGGCGCCCATAAAAGGCAGGGGTGCCAAAACACAGGCTTATTATGTTGCCTGCGCCGCATGTAAGACCCAGCTACAGGCAGGTTCCACTGACCCTCATTGTGTACAGTGTTCGACCCCTGTGACACTTCCTCAGCCGGATCCTCTGCTAAGAGGGGCCCAGGGGGAGCCACCTGTTGACACTGTCCAGGTGACGGGGACTGAGTTTGCAGCCTTTAAGGATCAACTCTCTGAGACTATGGCTAAGATACTAGAAGCCTTGCAGTCCAGACCGGTATCTCAGCAAAGGGACTCTGTTGAATCATTGTTCCCTGACCCCCCTCAGTTGGACCAACAATGTCCTCACGGGGTATCTCATACATCCCAGATGGAGGGTTCGGACTTAGAACCTAGCCCCAGATCGTCTAAGCGAGCCCGCTTAGAATTTCCCTCGACATCATATTGTTTAGGGTCTCAGCGGGGGGATTCTCTGGTTGATGATGCGGAAACAGCTGATCAGGATTCTGATCCTGGGAGCGCTCTCAATCGTAATTCTCCAGACGGGGACGCCATAGTGAATGATCTTATTGCATCCATTCATCAGTTGCTGGATATTCTTCCCTCAGCCCCTCCGGCGGAGGAGTCTGTTTCTCAGCAGGAGAAATTTCGCTTCAGGTTCCCCAAGCGTACACAGAGTATGTTTCTAGACCACTCTGATTTCAGAGAGGCAATCCAGAATCACCATGCTTGTCCGGATAAGCGTTTCTCTAAGCGCCTTAAGGATACACGTTATCCTTTTCCCCCGGAAGTGGTTAAAGGTTGGATTCAATGTCCCAAAGTGGATCCTCCAATCTCCAGACTGGCGGCTAGATCCATACTTGCAGTGGAAGATGGGGCCTCGCTTAAAGATGCCACTGACAGGCAGATGGAGCTCTGGATGAAATCCATCTATGAAGCTATCGGAGCTTCTTTTGCCCCAGCATTCGCAGCCGTATGGGCGCTACAAGCTATATCAGCAGGTCAAGCGAAAATTGAAGCGGCCGCGCCAATTACCTTCCAGACCTCGGCAATTGCGTCTTACGCTATGAATGCTGTCCTGGACTCTGTGAGCCGTACGGCAGTTGCGACCGCCAATTCGGTAGTAGTCCGCAGGGCCTTGTGGCTACGGGAGTGGAAGGCAGATTCCGCTTCCAAAAAAGCGTTTAACCGGCTTGCCAATTTCTGGGGACAGGCTCTTTGGCGAGCGCCTGGATGAAATCATCAAACAATCCAAGGGAAAGGATACATCCTTACCCCAGCCCAAGCAGAACCTCTCCCAACAGAGGAGAGGGCAGTCGAGGTTTCGGTCCTTTCGGGGCGCGGGCAGGTCCCAATTCTCCTCGTCCAAAAGGTCTCAGAAAGAACAAAGGAACTCTGATGCATGGCGGTCTAAGTCACGTCCTAAAAAGGCCATTGGGAGCACCGCTAATAAAGCGGCTGCCTCATGACTTCTACCTCCTCTAGTAGCATCCTCGGTCGGTGGCAGGCTCTCCCGCTTTTGCGACACCTGGCTGCCACAAATAAAAGACCGCTGGGTGAGAGACATTCGGTCTCACGGTTACAAGATAGAGTTCATCTCTCGTCCCCCGACTCGATTCTTCAGGTCTTCTCCGCCTCCCGAGAGAGCCGAGGCTCTTCTGCAGGCGCTGGGCACTCTGAAGGCAGAAGGAGTGGTGGTCCCTGTTCCTCTTCATCAACAGGGCCACGGTTTTTACTCCAACTTGTTTGTGGTCCCAAAGAAGGACGGGTCTTTCCGTCCTGTCCTAGACCTGAAACTTCTCAACAAACACGTAAAGACCAGGCGGTTCCGGATGGAATCCCTTCGCTCCGTCATCGCCTCAATGTCCCAAGGAGATTTCCTTGCATCGATCGATATCAAAGATGCTTATCTCCACGTTCCGATTGCCCCAGAGCACCAGCGCTTCTTGCGCTTCGCCATAGGAAACGAACACCTGCAGTTCGTGGCACTGCCATTCGGCCTGGCAACAGCCCCGCGGGTTTTCACCAAGGTTATGGCTACTGTAGTAGCGGTCCTCCATTCTCAGGGTCACTCGGTGATCCCGTACTTGGACGATCTGTTGATCAAGGCACCCTCTCTAGAGGCATGCCAACACAGCCTCGACGCTACCCTGGAGACTCTCCAGAGTTTCGGGTAGATCATCAATTTTCCAAAGTCAAATCTGACACCGGCCCAATCGCTCACATACCTTGGCATGGAGTTTCATACCCTCTCAGCGATAGTGAAGCTTCCGCTGATCAAGCAGCGGTCACTACAGACAGGGGTACAATCTCTCCTTCAAGGCCAGTCACACCCCTTGAGGCGCCTCATGCACTTCCTGGGGAAGATGGTGGCAGCAATGGAAGCAGTCCCTTTCGCGCAGTTTCACCTGCGTCCTCTTCAATGGGACATCCTACGCAAATGGGACAGGAAGCCGACGTCCCTCGACAGGACCGTCTCCCTCTCTCAGGCGACCAAAGCTTCCCTTCGGTGGTGGCTTCTTCCCACTTCATTGTCGAAGGGGAAATCCTTCCTACCCCCATCCTGGGAAGTAGTCACGACGGACGCAAGTCTGTCAGGGTGGGGAGCGGTTTTTTCTCCACCACAGGACTCAGGGTACGTGGACCCGGCAAGAGTCCTCGCTTCAGATCAATGTTCTGGAAATTCGGGCAGTGTATCTTGCCCTGAAAGCGTTCCAGCAGTGGCTGGAAGGCAAGCAGATCCCAATTCAGTCGGACAATTCTACAGCGGTGGCATACATCAACCACCAAGGCGGCACACGCAGTCGACAAGCCTTCCAGGAAGTCCGGCGGATTTTGATGTGGGTGGAAGCCACGGCCTCCACCATATCCGCAGTTCACATCCCAGGCGTGGAAAACTGGGAAGCAGATTATCTCAGTCGCCAGGGCATGGACGCAGGGGAATGGTCCCTTCACCCGGACGTGTTTCAGGAGATCTGTTGCCGCTGGGGGGTGCCGGACGTCGACCTCATGGCGTCCCGGCACAACAACAAGGTACCAACGTTCATGGCACGGTCTCAAGATCCCAGAGCTCTGGCGGCAGACGCCTTAGTTCAGGATTGGTCGCAGTTTCAGCTCCCTTATGTGTTTCCTCCGCTGGCACTGTTGCCCAGAGTGTTACGCAAGATCAGGGCCGACTGCCGCCGCGCCATCCTCGTCGCTCCAGACTGGCCGAGGAGGTCGTGGTACCCGGATCTGTGGCATCTCACGGTCGGCCAACCGTGGGCACTACCAGACCGACCAGACTTGCTGTCTCAAGGGCCGTTTTTCCATCTGAATTCTGCGGCCCTCAACCTGACTGTGTGGCCATTGAGTCCTGGATCCTAGCGTCTTCAGGGTTATCTCAAGAAGTCATTGCCACTATGAGACAGGCTAGGAAACCAACGTCCGCCAAGATTTATCACAGGACGTGGAAAATTTTCCTGTCGTGGTGCTCTGCTCAGGGTTTTTCTCCCTGGCCATTTGAATTACCTACTTTTCTGTCCTTCCTTCAATCTGGACGGGAAAAGGGTTTGTCGCTCGGTTCCCTTAAGGGACAAGTTTCAGCGCTCTCTGTGTTTTTCCAGAAGCGCCTAGCTAGACTTCCACAGGTACGCACGTTCCTGCAGGGTGTTTGTCACATCGTTCCACCTTACAAGCGGCCGTTAGAACCCTGGGATCTAAACAGGGTGCTGATGGTTCTTCAGAAACCACCATTCGAGCCAATGAGAGATATTTCTCTCTCACGCCTTTCGCAGAAAGTGGTTTTTCTAGTAGCAGTCACTTCACTTCGGAGAGTGTCTGAGCTAGCAGCGTTGTCGTGCAAGGCCCCTTTTCTGGTTTTTCACCAGGACAAGGTGGTTCTACGTCCGGTTCCGGAGTTTCTCCCTAAGGTGGTATCCCCCTTTCATCTCAATCAGGATATTTCCTTACCCTCTATTTATCCTCATCCAGTTCACCAAGGTGAAAAGGATTTGCATTTGTTAGATCTGGTGAGAGCACTCAGACTCTACATTTCTCGTACGGCGCCTCTGCGCCTCTCGGATGCACTCTTTGTCCTTGTCGCTGGCCAGCGTAAAGGGTCACAGGCTTCCAAATCAACCCTGGCTCGGTGGATCAAGGAGCCAATTATCGAAGCTTACCGTTCGGCTGGGCTTCCGGTTCCCTCAGGGCTGAAGGCCCATTCTACCAGAGCCGTGGGAGCGTCCTGGGCTTTGAGGCACCAGGCTGCGGCTCAACAGGTGTGTCAGGCGGCTACCTAGTCGAGCCTGCACACTTTCACGAAGCACTATCAGGTGCATACCTATGCTGCGGCGGATGCCAGCCTAGGTGGACGAGTCCTTCAGGCGGCGGTTGCCCACCTGTAGGAAAGGGCCGTTTTACGGCTCTCTTACGAGGTATTATTTTACCCACCCAGGGACTGCTTTTGGACGTCCCAATTGTCTGGGTCTCCCAATAGCGAAAAAGAAGAAGGGAATTTTGTTTACTTACCGTAAATTCCTTTTCTTCTAGCTCTAATTGGGAGACCCAGCACCCGCCCCTGTTTTTTTGTGTACACATGTTGTTCATGTTGAATGGTTTCAGTTCTCCGAGTTTCCTTCGGATTGAAGTTAAACCAGTTTATAATTATTTTTTCCTCCTTCTTGCTTTTGCACCAAAACTGAGCAGCCCGTGGGAGCACGGGGGGTGTATTGGCAGAAGGGGAGGGGCCTAACACTTTTAAGTGTAGTACTTTGTGCGGCCTCCGGAGGCATAGCCTATACACCCAATTGTCTGGGTCTCCCAATTAGAGCTAGAAGAAAAGGAATTTACGGTAAGTAAACAAAATTCCCTTCTTTTTGCTGCAGTGCATTTCACACTTCCAGGCTGATCTACAGTCCAAATGTCACAATGCCAAGTTAATTCCGAATGTGTAAACCTGCTAATTCTGCAGGGGGTTGAAGACTACTTGTAGGCACTGTACGTGGCCAAAGAAGTCTTGCTTTCCTACTCTACAAACCCATAGGCCACGTGCACGCATTGAGTTATTTGGTGAGGTTTTTTTTAACCTCAGTATTTGTAAGGAAACACCAGGAGTGGGACATTCAGAGGAAAACTATAAGAGAAACATGTCACCACTTCTGTATTTTTTTTTTTACCCACTCCTGGTTTTCTCTTACAAATTCTGAGGTAGAAAACTCTCACCAAATACTCTACGTGTGCACGTGGCTTAAGGGTTTATAGATTTGGACAGCAAGACTTCATTGGCCACGTGCACACGTTTAGTATTTGGTGATTTATTTTTTTTACCTCCGCGTTTGTAACCCAAAACCAGGAGTGGAACAATCAGAGGAAAAGTATAATAGAAACACTGGCACCATGATTGCATGTTTTACCCACTCTGGCACCATGATTGCATGTTTTACCCACTCTGGCACCATGATTGCATGTTTTACCCACTCTGGCACCATGATTGCATGTTTTACCCACTCTGGCACCATGATTGCATGTTTTACCCACTCTGGCACCATGATTGCATGTTTTACCCACTCTGGCACCATGATTGCATGTTTTACCCACTCTGGCACCATGATTGCATGTTTTACCCACTCTGGCACCATGATTGCATGTTTTAGCCACTCTGGCACCATGATTGCATGTTTTACCCACTCTGGCACCATGATTGCATGTTTTACCCACTCTGGCACCATGATTGCATGTTTTGCCCACTCTGGCACCATGATTGCATGTTTTACCCACTCCTGGTTTTGGCTTACAAATACTGAGGTAAAAGACTCACCAAATACTCAATGTGTGCTCATGGCTTTACAGATCCATTATGATTTGAGCCCATTCACTTTTCTCATTTTGGTTCTCTGTTCAAAAATGCCCCAGGAAACCTCTGTGTATATGCTGCATATACCCTCATTAACCCAGCATATGCCAAGTGTCCTTTACCAAATGCAATGTGTTGGCATCACATTGGCAGGCCCTGGCTAAGCCTCTTAGCTTGATTAGGTTACCCTGAAGTGCAGATTATTTGATGCAATAATTTCTGTAACCCAGTGGTAATCTAATTTAGATTGGTAAAATCCATGCTCATGTTCCATACATCATCCTAATTCAGAAAAAATAATTTATAAGTCGCAGAAATTTGCATACTAATGACTTTAACTATTTTAAACTTGCTGTGTAATTAGGCTGTATTATTTTTGCCTCATTCATCCCTCATCCCTCATTGCCTCATTCATATGCCCAAGTATCTTATTATACTTTTTAGTAATATACCAGTCACACTGATATGATGATTACGGTTTACTAACATACACTACATGATGCATTAGTAATGATAGAAAGAAAACAAATCCACAAGTACAGTGGGGGAAAATAGTATTTAGTCAGTCACCAATTGTGTAAGTTCTCCTAGTTAAAAAGATGAGAGGCCTGTAATTGACATCATAGATAGACCACAACTATGAGAGACAAAATAAAAAAACAAATAAAAAAAATCAGCTTCTCTGATTTGGCAATTTTTTTTGCAAATTATGGTGGAAAATAAGTATTTAGTTATCTAAAAACATGCAAGATTTCTGGCTCTCACACACTTGAAACTTCTTTTAGAGACTCCTCTGTCCTCTACTATATATACTTGTTATCAGTATAAAAGACACCTTTCCACAACCTCAAACAGTCACACTCTAAACTCTGCTATGGTGAAGACCAAAGAGCTGTTGAAGGACACTAGAAACAAAAGTGTAGCCCTGCACCAGGCTGGGAAGACTGAATCTGCAATAGGCAAGCAGCTTGGTGTGATGAAATTAATTGTGGGAGCAATAATAAGAAAATGGAAGACATACAAAACCACTAATAATCTCCCTCGATCTGGGGCTCCATGGAAGATCTCACCCCGTGGGGTCAAAACGATCACAAGAATGGTGAGCAAAAATGCAAGAACCACATGGGGGGACCTAGTGAATGACCTGCATAGAGCTGGGACCACTGTAACAAAGGCTACCATCAGTAACGCACTACGCCACCAGGGACTCCGATCCTGCAGTGCCAGACGTGTTCCCCTGCTTAAGCCAATACATGTCTGGGCCCATCTGAAGTTTACTAGAGAGCATTTTGAATATCCAGAAGAGTATCTTAAGAATGCCATATGGTCTGATGAAACCAAAGTAGAACTGTTTGGTAGAAACACAACTCGTCTTGTTTGGAGGAGACAGAAGGCTGAGTTGCATCCAAAGAACACCATACCTACTGTAAAGTATGGGGGTGGCAACATCATGCTTTGGGGCTGTTTCTCTGCAAAGAGACCAGGATGACTGATCTGTCTACATGAAAGAATGAATGGGGCCATGTATCATGAGATTTTAAGTGCAAACCTCCTTCCATCAGCAAGTGCATTGAAGATGAAACATGGCTGGGTCTTTTAGCATGATAATGATCCCAAGCACACCACCAGTGCAACGAAGGAGTGGTTTCGTAAGAAGCATATGAAGGTGCTGGACTAGCCTAGTCAGTCTCCAGATCTCAACCCCAATGAAAACCTTTGGAGGGAGTTGAAAGTCTGTTGCCCAGCGACAGGCCCAAAACATCACTGTTCTAGAGGAGATCTGCATGGAGGAATGGGCCAACATACCACCAACAGTGTGTGCCAACCTTGTGAAGACTTATATAAAACCTTTGACCTCTGTCATTGCCCCCAAAGGATATATAACAAAATATTGAGATAAACTTTTGTTATTGACCAAATACTTATTTTCCACCATAATTTGCAAAAAAAAAAAATCTTGCCAAATCAGAGAAGATGATTTTCTGGATTTGTTTTCTCATTTTGTCTCTCATAGTTGTGGTCTACCTATGATGTCAATTACAGGCCTCTCTCATCTTTTTCAGTGGGAGAACTTGCACAATTGGTGGCTGAATAAATACTTTTTCTTCGGCGCTCCATTGGGAGACCCAGACGATTGGGTGTATAGCTACTGCCTCCGGAGGCCACACAAAGCATTACACTAAAAAGTGTAAGGCCCCTCCCCTTCTGGCTATACACCCCCCGTGGGATCACGGGCTGCTCAGTTTTCAAGCTTTGTGCGAAGGAGGTCAGACATCCACGCATAGCTCCACTGTTTAGTCAGCAGTAGCTGCTGACTATATCGGATGGAAGAAAAGAGGGCCCATGCTAAAGGGCCCCCAGCATGCTCCCTTCTCACCCCACTCTTGTTGGCGGTGTTTGTTAAGATTGAGGTACCCATTGCGGGTACGGAGGCTGGAGCCCACATGCTGTTTTCCTTCCCCATCCCCCTGAGGGCTCTGGTGAAGTGGGATCTTACCGGCCTCCAGGCTCTGAGGCCGGGCTCCATCCACAGACCCGGAGATCCTGCTGGATACGGAGCTGGGTACCGTCAGGGACAAGGCCCTGCAACATTCAGGTACTCTGTGTCCCCGTACAGACAGGCACAGACACACTCCAGCGTTGCTGGGTGTTCTAGTGCGCCGGGGACAGTAGCGCTGCGCGCTTGGGTTATACTCACTGCAGCTTAGCTGAGTGAGTTTATGTGTGGGGAACTACCGCGCCGGCCGCCCCCGGAGACTGCGGCGCGGCTGAGACTTGTGGTGCGCCGGGGACTTCGCGCCGACCGTGCTTTTACGACGGCAGCGCTTATAAATCTAGTCCCCGGCTTCTGCGGCCTAGTTACGTTTCGTTCCCGCCCCCAGCCCTGTCAGTCAGGGAAGGGGAGAGACGCTGTACAATAGTCAGCGCCGAGGGCTGGAGTCTTATTTACATACTCCAGCCCTCTCACTGGGCACAGTGGGACGCCAGTTTCCCGCTCTTTGTCTGCAGCACGCCCACGGCCCGCCCCTCTTCACAGGACGCCGGCAGCCATTCCTGCACGCAGTCTGAGCTGGAGAACGGACATAGCCCTGGGAGACCCAGACAGGGGATTCTGGCGACCACACACCCGCTGTTAAGCGGGCGGTAAGCAGCACCTAGGTGCTGACCCCACTAGTGCCACAGTGTTGTTTTGTGTATTTTTGTCTGTACCTATATATTGCACTGTACGGTCGCTTCTTGGCTTATACCCCTATATTGCTCTGAGGAGACAACAGCATGTCATCCGCAAAAAGCAAGGGTGCCAAGGCACAGGCTTTCTATGCTGCCTGTACCGCATGTGGGGCTGATCTACCGGCAGGTTCCACTGACCCCCATTGTGTGCAATGTTCGATCCCTGTGCCACTTCGTCAGCCGGAGTCTATGCTAGTAGTGGCCCAGGCAGAGACGCCTGTGAACCCTGCCCCGGTGACGGGGACAGAGTTTGCAGTTTTTGCTGATAAGATGTCTGTGACTATGACAAAAATTCTAGAAACTTTGCAGTCCAGGCCGGTCACTCAGACCATGGGCACTGCTGATTCAATGTTCCCCGGTCCCCCTCAGTTGGAACTAATCCGTGCTCCAAGGGGGTCCCAGGCATCACAGGCTGAAGGCTCTGACTCGGACGACAGTCCCAGGCAGCCTAAGCGAGCTCGCTGGGAGAGACCCTCGGCGTCATCACGCTGGTCAGGGTCTCAGCGAGAGGATTCTCTGTATGATGAGACAGAGCTAGGTGATCAGGAGTCTAATCCTGAGACTGCTCTCAACCTGGATACCCCTGATGGTGACGCCATGGTGAATGATCTTATAGCGGCCATCAATAGACTGCTGGATATTTCTCCTCCAGCGGAGGAGGCAGCAGCACAGCAGGAGAAATTCCATTTCAGGTATCCCAAACGTAAATTGAGTACTTTTCTGGACCACGCTGACTTCAGAGAAGCAGTCCAGAAACACCATGCTTATCCAGATAAGCGTTTCTCCAAACGTCTTAAGGATACACGTTATCCCTTTCCCCCTGACGTGGTCAAACGCTGGACCCAGTGTCCAAAGGTGGACCCCCCAATCTCCAGGCTTGCGGCTAGATCCATAGTTGCAGTGGAAGATGGGGCTTCACTTAAAGATGCCAATGACAGACAGATGGACCTTTGGTTGAAATCTGTCTATGAAGCTATCGGCGCGTCGTTTGCTCCAGCATTCGCAGCCGTGTGGGCACTCCAAGCTATTTCAGCTGGTCTGGCGCAGGTGGACTCTGTCATACGTCCATCAGTGCCGCAAGTGGCGTCCTTGACCTCGCAAATGTCTGCGTTTGCGACTTACGCTATCAATGCGGTCTTGGACTCTACCAGCCGTACGTCAATGGCGTCCGCCAACTCTGTGGTTTTACGCAGAGCCTTATGGTTAAAGGAATGGAAAGCAGATTCTGCTTCCAAAAAATGCTTAACCAGTTTGCCATTATCTCAAGACAGACTGTTTGGTGAGCAATTGGCTGAAATAATTAAACAGTCCAAGGGTAAGGACTCTTCCTTACCCCAGCCCAGATCAAGCAAACCTCAACAGTGGAGGGGACAGTCGAGGTTTCGGTCCTTTCGAGGTTCGGGCAGGGCCCAATTCTCCTCGTCCAAAAGGACTCAGAAGGAGCAGAGGAGCGCAGATTCCTGGCGGACTCACTCACGCCCAAAGAAAGCAGCCGGAGGAACCGCTTCCAAGCCGGCTGCCTCATGACTTTCGGCCTCCTCTCTCCGCATCCTCGGTCGGTGGCAGGCTCTCCCGCTTTTGCGGCATTTGGCTGCCACAGGTCAAAGACCGGTGGGTAACAGACATTTTGTCTCACGGGTACCGGATAGAGTTCAGTTCTCGTCCTCCGCCTCGGTTCTTCAGAACTTCCCCACATCCCGACCGAGCCGATGCTCTTCTGCAGGCGGTGTGCTCTCTAAGGGCAGAAGGAGTGGTGATCCCTGTTCCTCTTCAGGAACGAGGTCAAGGTTTTTACTCCAATCTGTTTGTGGTGCCAAAAAAGGACGGCTCTTTCCATCCTGTTCTGGACCTAAAACTGCTCAACAAGCACGTGAAAACCAGGCGGTTCCGGATGGAATCTCTCCGCTCCGTCATTGCCTCGATGTCTCAAGGAGATTTCCTAGCATCAATAGACATCAAGGATGCTTATCTCCACGTGCCGATTGCTCCAGAGCACCAGCGTTTTCTACGCTTCGTTATAGGAGACTAACACCTTCAGTTCGTAGCCCTGCCATTTGGTCTGGCGACAGCCCCACGGGTTTTCACCAAGGTCATGGCAGCAGTGGTAGCAGTCTTGCACTCTCAGGGACACTCGGTGATCCCTTACTTGGACGATCTACTTGTCAAGGCACCCTCTCAAGAGGCATGTCAACACAGCCTGAACGTTGCGCTGGAGACTCTCCAGACTTTCGGGTGGATCATCAACTTTTCAAAGTCAAATCTGTCACCGACCCAATCACTAACATATCTTGGCATGGAGTTTCATACTCTCTCAGCGATAGTGAAGCTTCCGATGGACAAGCAGCGTTCACTACAGACAGGGGTACACTCTCTCCTTCAAGGCCAGTCGCACCCCTTAAGACGCCTCATGCACTTCCTGGGGAAGATGGTGGCAGCAATGGAGGCAGTCCCGTTTGCGCAGTTTCATCTGCGCCCACTTCAATGGGACATTCTCCGCCAATGGGACGGGAAGTCGACGTCCTTAGACAGGAAAGTCTCCCTTTCCCAGACGGCCAAGGACTCTCTTCAATGGTGGCTTCTTCCCACCTCATTATCACAAGGAAGGTCCTTCCTACCCCCATCCTGGGCGGTGGTCACGACAGACGCGAGTCTGTCAGGGTGGGGAGCAGTTTTTCTCCACCACAGGGCTCAGGGTACGTGGACTCAGCAGGAGTCCACCCTTCAGATCAATGTTCTGGAAATCAGGGCAGTGTATCTTGCCCTACAAGCCTTCCAGCAGTGGCTGGAAGGAAAGCAGATCCGAATTCAGTCGGACAACTCCACAGCGGTGGCATACATCAACCACCAAGGCGGGACACGCAGTCGGCAAGCCTTCCAGGAAGTCCGGCGGATTCTGATGTGGGTGGAAGCCACGGCCTTCACCATATCCGCAGTTCACATCCCCGGCGTAGAAAACTGGGAAGCGGACTTCCTCAGTCGCCAGGGTATGGACGCAGGGGAATGGTCCCTTCACCCGGACGTGTTTCAGGAAATCTGTCGCCGCTGGGGAAGGCCGGACGTCGACCTAATGGCGTCCCGGCACAACAACAAGGTCCCAACTTTCATGGCACGGTCTCGCGATCACAGAGCTCTGGCGGCAGACGCCTTAGTGCAAGATTGGTCGCAGTTCCAGCTGCCCTATGTGTTTCCCCCTCTGGCACTCTTGCCCAGAGTGCTACGCAAGATCAGGTCCGATTGCCGCCGCGTCCTGCTCGTCGCCCCAGACTGGCCGAGGAGGTCGTGGTATCCGGATCTGTGGCATCTCACGGTCGGCCAACCGTGGGCGCTACCAGACCGGCCAGACTTACTGTCACAAGGGCCGTTTTTCCATCTGAATTCTACGGCCCTGAACCTGACTGTGTGGCCATTGAGTCCTGGATACTAGCATCTTCAGGATTATCTCAAGGGGTCGTGGCCACCATGAGACAGGCTAGGAAGCCCACGTCTGCTAAGATCTACCACAGAACGTGGAAGATTTTCTTATCCTGGTGCTCGGCACAGGGAGTGTCCCCCTGGCCATTTGCATTGCCTACTTTTCTTTCCTTCCTGCAATCTGGTTTGGAAAAAGGCTTATCGCTCGGCTCCCTTAAAGGGCAAGTCTCAGCGCTATCGGTATTTTTTCAAAAGCGTCTAGCATGACTTCCTCAGGTACGCACGTTCCTGCAGGGGGTTTGTCACATCGTCCCTCCGTACAAACGGCCGTTAGATCCATGGGATCTGAACAGGGTACTAGTTGCTCTCCAGAAGCCGCCCTTCGAGCCTCTGAGGGATGTTTCACTTTCTCGACTCTCACAGAAAGTGGCCTTTCTGGTAGCGGTCACGTCTCTTCGGAGGGTATCCGAGCTGGCAGCGCTGTCATCCAAAGCTCCCTTCCTGGTGTTTCACCAGGACAAGGTAGTGCTGCGCCCGATTCAGGAGTTTCTCCCTAAGGTGGTATCCTCTTTTCATCTCAATCAGGATATCTCCTTACCTTCCTTGTGTCCTCATCCAGTTCATCGGTATGAAAAGGATTTGCATTTGTTGGATCTCGTGAGAGCACTCAGAATCTACATTTCCCGCACGGCGCCCCTGCGCCGCTCGGATGCACGCTTTGTCCTTGTCGCTGGTAAGCGCAAAGGATCGCAGGCTTCCAAATCCACCCTGGCTCGATGGATCAAGGAACCAATTCTTGAAGCCTACCGTTCTGCTGGGCTTCCGGTTCCATCAGGGCTGAAGGCCCATTCTACCAGAGCCGTGGGTGCGTCCTGGGCATTACGACACCAGGCTACGGCTCAACAGGTGTGCCAGGCAGCTACCTGGTCGAGTCTGCACACTTTCACCAAACATTATCAGGTGCATACCTACGCTTCGGCGGACGCCAGCCTAGGTAGAAGAGTCCTGCAGGCGGCGGTTGCCTCCTCGTAGGGGAGGGCTGTTTTGCAGCTCTAACTTGAGGTATTAATTTACCCACCCAGGGACTGCTTTTGGACGTCCCAATCGTCTGGGTCTCCCAATGGAGCGCCGAAGAAGGGAATTTTGTTACTTACCGTAAATTCCTTTTCTTCTAGCTCCTATTGGGAGACCCAGCACCCGCCCTGTTTCCTTCGGGATTTTTGTTTTTTTCGGGTACACATGTTGTTCATGTTGAACGGTTTCAGTTCTCCGATGTTACTTCGGATTGAATTTGTTTAAACCAGTTATTGGCTTTCCTCCTTCTTGCTTTAGCACTAAAACTGAGCAGCCCGTGATCCCACGGGGGGTGTATAGCCAGAAGGGGAGGGGCCTTACACTTTTTAGTGTAATGCTTTGTGTGGCCTCCGGAGGCAGTAGCTATACACCCAATCGTCTGGGTCTCCCAATTGGAGCTAGAAGAAAAGGAATTTACGGTAAGTTCTTTCCCCCACTGTAGATCAGTTAGTAGCATAGAGTAAAGCCACACTGAATATCAAAAATGAAAATGCAGAAAAATACTGAATAAACATATTCCAAAGATGCTGTATTTTATATTTGATGAATATTCAAACACTGTGTGGCCATATCATATGTACCTGCACCTCACAATTTATTCTGGTTCATCCACAGACTAGCTACAGTAAAGTCAGAGAGATGAAATAACATTATTGAATTCCTAAAAACATTTAACCCCTTCACCCCCAGTCGATTTTGCGTTTTCAGGTTGTTGTTTTTTTTCGCTCCCCTTCTTCCGAGAGCCATAACTTTTTTTATTTTTCCATCAATCTTGCCATATGAGGGCTTGTTTTTTGCAGAATGAGTTGTACTTTTAAATGAAACCGTGAGTTTTACCATATATTGTTGTAGCAATAACAGCAAACTAATTCCAAATGCGGAAAAATTGTAAAGAAAAAAGTACATTTACATGTTTGTTTTTGAGATATTTTACTCAGTGTTCACTATATGGTAAAACTGGTGTGTTGCCGGAGATCTTTACAAGTTAGTAGACCCCAAACATGTATAGGTTTTCTTTTATCTAAGGGGTTAAAAAAAAAATCAGAATTTTGTAAAAAAAAAAAAAAAAATGTGCATGTTTTGCGCCGTTTTTTGCGACTTGTAGCAGTCTTATTTTTTGCGATCTATGGCTTAGTGACGGCTTATTTTTTTGCATCTTAAGCTGAAGTTTTTGCGTAGATGCTACGTTTTGATCTTGTGTTATTGCATTTTGCGCAGAATTTGCGCCGACCAAAAAAGTTAATTTTGGCATTTTGGAATTTTTTTTGCCATTACGCCGTTTACCGATCACATTAATTGATTTTATATTATGATAGACTGAGCATTTCTGAACGCGGTGATACCAAATGTGTGTATATTTTTTTAACCCTTCAATTTTCAATGGGGCGAATGGGGGGGGGGGGGTGATTTGAACTTTTTTTTTATATATATACTTTAATTAAAACTTTTTTTTAACTTTTTTTGTATTTTACTAGTCCCCCTAGGCGCCTATAAGGATCAGCAGTCTGATCGCTCATTATCTTCTCCCAATCAGTGCAGCACCGCTCAGATCGGGAGAAATGCTCATCTCTTGTAACCTTCTGTGCTCTGCTGCTTGTTTCAGGACCTGAGTCATATGAGCTACAGGAGTCCTCACATGACCCTGTGCTACCATGACAACCATCGGATCCACGTGATCACGTCACATGACTTTTGGTGGAGGCCGGTGAGCATGCGATTACTTCGATCGCAATTACAATGGCGCTGTCATATTTTAATAGCACCATTTAAGGGGTTAACGGGTATGGGTGGATAGCGATTCCACTCGTTCAAGCCAGGCACACATGTCAGCTGTACAAATCAGGTGACAAGTGCACTGTTTGCCGACGGCTCCCCGCGGCAACTGGTGGAGATTAACGTTCTGACCGCAGGGATGTAATATTACTGCCCACGGTCGTTAAGGCGTTAATTAGCATGTCGCAATTGTTTTGTGTACAGTGGTAATTATTATAGAATTAATATGGCTGTCAGCATGGGTGAGCGCCTGTGAGCAAGTACTGGAGAAGCTCCATTGCTGGGGTCTTCAGATACTTATATTATCATTCAGGACTACGGGTCACACAGAAGTGTGAGTGGCCTCGTCTTGCCTTGCACCCCTGGTGTCTCCAGTAGTATTAGTGGAGCACATCTCCTGACATATGAAGGAGGGAAGTGCTTCCTACTGCACATGCTCACAGACTCCTGTCGTAACAGACTAGGACTGTGGCGACCATTATATTTCTAATATTGGCTTCCTACACAAAACTATTATGATTTGGTAGTTAAATGTATTTAGAAATTCAATTTTATAGACATCATTTTCAGTATTTTTTTTTTTTTTCTATTTCTGGACAGCCCCTACAAAGTTGTCATTAGTAGTACAGGATTGTTTAGAATTTATATATGGTTAAATAAAATATTAGTCCCCTTCTTGCTCTGATATTTCTGTATAGCTATTTTGTGTCCACACAATCCCCATCGGAAATGGGTCTGATGGTCAGTATCAAAGATCACCCTGACCCAAACGTTTATTCCTGTAACCACAATGACTAGTACTAATCTGTGGTATGCTCGAAGTGATGGGTCTTGCTGTGCCCTTTGTCTGTTAGCCCAGCTATCAAGACCCCAAGGTTGGGCAACATGAGTATGGTATTTTCTTTTTCGCTCCTAATTGGGAGACCCAGACAATTGGGTGTATAGCTACTGCCTCCGGAGGCCACACAAAGTATTACACTTAAAAGTGTAAGGCCCCTCCCCTTCTGGCTATACACCCTCCCGTGGGATCACGGGCTCCTCAGTTTTCATGCTTTGTGCGAAGGAGGCACACATACACGCATAGCTCCACTGTTTAGTCAGCAGCAGCTGCTGACTATGTCGGATGGAAGAAAAGAGGGCCCATATGGGGCCCCCAGCATGCTCCCTTCTCACCCCACTTTTGTCGGCGGTGTTTGTTAAGGTTGAGGTACCCATTGCGGGTACAGAGGCTGGAGCCCACATGCTGCATCCTTCCCCATCCCCCTTAGGGCTCTGGGTGAAGTGGGATTTACCGGTCTCCTGGCACAGAGACCGTGCTCCGTCCACAGCCCCTGGGGAATCTGCTGGATATGGAGCGGAGTATCGTCAGGGACAGGGCCCTGCTACGACAAGGTACTCTGTGTCCCCGTACAGTCCGCGCGCACACTGCAGCATTGCTGGGTGTGTTAGTGCGCCGGGGACAACAGCGCTGCGCGCTGGTGCCATTCCTATCTACAGCTTTGCTGAGAGGGGACATGTATTGAAACTGCCGCGCGGCCACTGTTATCAGCGCTGCGGCGCGGCTGGGACTTGTGGTGCGCCGGGGACTTCCGCGCTGGCCGTGCATATATCACGGCCGCGCTTATTACTCGAGTCCCCGGCTTTCTGCGGCCTAGTTTCGTTTCGTTCCCGCCCCCAGGCCTGCCAGTCAGGGGAAGGGCGGGACGCTGTACAGAACGTCAGCGCAGAGGGCTGGAGTCTGCTTTGCATACTCCAGCCCTCACACTGGGCACAGTGGGACGCCAGTTTCCCGCACTTTGTTTGAGGCACGCCCACGATCCCTCTCTTCACAGGACGCCGGCAGCCATTCCTGTGTGCAGTCTGAGCTGGAGAAAGGAGACTGGGAGACCCAGACACGGGATTCTGGTGCCCACACACCCGCTTTTCAGCGGGCGGTAAGCTGCCCTCAAGGGCTGACCCCACTGGTGCCGAAGTGTATATTGTATTTTATGCTTGCAGCTTTACATTGCACTGTACGGTCGCTGGGGATCCTCTGCTATATACCCTCCTAGATTCTCAGAGGACACAACAGCATGTCGACCGCAAAAAGCAAAGGTGCCAAGGCACAGGCTTTCTATGCTGCTTGTACCGCTTGTGGGGCTGTTCTACCGGCAGGTTCCACTGACCCCCACTGTGTGCAGTGCTCAGCCCCTGTGGCACTTGCTCGGCCGGGGCCTCTGCTGGAGGAGACCCAGGCAGAACCTCCTGTAAATACTGTCCAGGTGACAGGGACGGAGTTTGCAGTCTTTGCTGACAGATTGTCTGTGACTATGACTAAAATTCTTGAAACATTGCAGTCTAGACCAGTACCTCAGGCCATGGACACTGTTAACTCATTGCTCCCTGGTCCCCCTCAGTCGGAACAGCTCCGGGATCCGGGGGTGTCTCTTGCATCCCAGGGTGATGGCTCTGACACGGACGACAGTCCCAGACAGCCTAAACGAGCTCGCTATGAGCGGCCCTCGACTTCATCACACTGGTCAGGGTCCCAGCAGGAGGACTCTCTGTATGATGAGGTGGAGATGGCTGATCAGGATTCTGATCCTGAGACCGCTCTCAATTTGGATACACCAGATGGTGACGCCATAGTGAATGATCTTATAGCGTCCATCAATAAAATGTTGGACATTTCTCCCCCTGCTCCTCCTGTGGAGGAGACGGCTTCACAGCAGGAGAAATTCCATTTCAGGTATCCCAAGCGTAAATTAAGTGTTTTTCTGGACCACTCTGACTTTAGAGAAGCAATCCAGAAACACCACGCTTATCCGGATAAGCGTTTTTCCAAGCGGCTTAAGGATACACGGTATCCTTTTCCCCCAGACGTGGTCAAGGGCTTGACCCAGTGTCCCAAGGTGGATCCTCCAATCTCCAGGCTCGCAGCTAGATCCTTAGTTGCAGTGGAAGATGGGGCGGCACTTAAAGATGCCACTGACAGGCAGATGGAGCTCTGGTTGAAATCCATCTATGAAGCTATCGGCGCGTCGTTTGCTCCAGCATTCGCAGCCGTATGGGCACTCCAAGCTATTTCAGCTGGTCTTACACAGATGGACACGGTCACACGTACATCTGCTCCGCAGGTGGCACCCTTAACCTCTCAAATGTCTGCATTTGCGTCTTACGCGATCAATGCTGTCCTAGACTCTACGAGCCGTACGGCAGTGGCGTCCGCCAACTCCGTAGTTTTACGCAGAGCCTTGTGGTTAAGAGAATGGAAGGCAGATTCTGCTTCCAAAAAGTGTTTAACCAGTTTGCCATTTTCTCGTGACCGACTGTTTGGGGAGCGCTTAGATGAAATCATTAAACACTCCAAGGGTAAAGATTCATCTTTACCTCAGCCCAGACAAAATAAACCCCAACAGAGGAGAGGACAGTCGGGGTTTCGGTCCTTTCGAGGCTCAGGCAGGTCCCAATTCTCCTCGTCCAAAAGGACTCAAAAGGATCAGAGGAGCTCAGATTCTTGGCGAACTCAGTCACGGCCAAAAAAGACAGCCGGAAGACCCGCTTCCAAGGCGGCTTCCACATGACTTTCGGCCTCCTCTCTCCGCATCCTCGGTCGGTGGCAGGCTCTCCCGCTTTGGCGACATTTGGCTGCCACAGGTCACAGACCGTTGGGTGAGAGACATTCTGTCTCACGGGTACAGGATAGAGTTCAGCTCTCGTCCTCCAACTCGCTTCTTCAGAACTTCTCCACCTCCCGACCGAGCCGATGCTCTGCGGCTAGCGGTGTCCACTCTAAAAGCGGAAGGAGTGGTGACCCCCGTTCCTCTTCTGGAACAAGGTCACGGTTTTTACTCCAATTTGTTTGTGGTGCCAAAAAAGGACGGGTCTTTCCGTCCTGTTCTGGACCTAAAACTGCTCAACAAGCATGTGAAAACCAGGCGGTTCCGGATGGAATCCCTCCGTTCCGTCATCGCCTCAATGTCTCAAGGAGATTTCCTAGCATCAATAGACATCAAAGATGCTTATCTCCACGTGCCGATTGCTCCAGAGCACCAGCGTTTTCTACGCTTCGTTATAGGAGACGAACACCTTCAGTTCGTAGCCCTGCCTTTCGGTTTGGCGACAGCTCCAAGGGTCTTCACCAAGGTCATGGCAGCAGTAGTAGCAGTCCTGCACTCTCAGGGTCACTCGGTGATCCCTTATTTGGACGATCTACTTGTCAAGGCACCCTCTCAAGAGGCATGCCAAAACAGCCTGAACGTTGCGCTGGAGACTCTCCAGAGTTTCGGGTGGATCATCAACTTTTCAAAGTCAAATCTCACCCCGACCCAATCGATAACATACCTTGGCATGGAGTTTCATACTCTCTCAGCGACAGTGATGCTTCCGCTGGACAAACAGCGTTCACTACAGACAGGGGTGCAATCTCTCCTTCAAGGCCAGTCACACCCCTTGAGACGCCTCATGCACTTCCTAGGGAAGATGGTTGCAGCAATGGAGGCAGTCCCTTTCGCGCAGTTTCATCTGCGTCCACTACAATGGGACATTCTCCGTCAATGGGACGGGAAGTCGACGTCCCTCGACAGGAACGTCTCCCTTTCTCAGGCGGCCAAGGAATCTCTTCAGTGGTGGCTTCTTCCCACCTCATTGTCAAAGGGAAAGTCCTTCCTACCCCCATCCTGGGCGGTGGTCACGACGGACGCGAGCCTGTCAGGGTGGGGAGCGGTTTTTCTCCACCACAGGGCTCAGGGTACGTGGACTCAGCAAGAGTCCACCCTTCAGATCAATGTTCTAGAAATCAGAGCAGTGTATCTTGCCCTACAAGCCTTCCAGCAGTGGCTGGAAGGCAAGCAGATCCGAATTCAGTCGGACAACTCCACAGCGGTAGCATACATCAACCACCAAGGTGGCACACGCAGTCGGCAAGCCTTCCAGGAAGTCCAACGGATTCTAACGTGGGTGGAAGACACGGCTTCCACCATTTCCGCAGTTCACATCCCAGGCGTGGAAAACTGGGAAGCAGACTTCCTCAGTCGCCAGGGTATGGACGCAGGGGAATGGTCCCTTCACCCGGACGTGTTTCAGGAGATCTGTCGCCGCTGGGGGATGCCGGACGTCGACCTGATGGCGTCACGGTACAACAACAAGGTCCCGGTTTTCATGGCACGGTCTCACGATCACCGAGCTCTGGCGGCAGACGCCTTAGTTCAAGATTGGTCGCAATTCCGACTACCTTATGTGTTCCCACCTCTGGCATTGTTACCCAGAGTGCTGCGCAAGATCAGGGCCGACTGCCGTCGCGCCATCCTCGTCGCTCCAGACTGGCCGAGGAGATCGTGGTACCCAGATCTGTGGCACCTCACGGTAGGCCAACCATGGGCACTACCAGAACGACCAGACTTGCTATCTCAAGGGCCGTTTTTCCACCTGAATTCTGCGGCCCTGAACCTGACTGTGTGGCCATTGAGTCCTGGATCCTAGCGTCTTCAGGATTATCTGGAAATGTTATTACCACCATGAGGCAGGCTAGAAAACCATCCTCCGCCAAGATCTACCACAGGACGTGGAAGATATTCTTATCTTGGTGCGCGGCTCAGGGAGTTCCTCCCTGGCCTTTTGCATTGCCTACTTTTCTTTCCTTCCTGCAATCCGGGTTGGAAAAAGGTTTGTCGCTCAGCTCCCTTAAAGGACAAGTCTCAGCGCTATCTGTATTTTTTCAGAAACGCCTAGCACGACTTACTCAGGTGCGCACGTTCCTGCAAGGAGTTGGTCATATCGTCCCTCCTTACAAGCGGCCGTTAGAGCCCTGGGATCTGAACAGGGTTCTAATTGCTCTCCAGAAGCCGCCTTTCGAGCCTATGAAGGATGTTTCCCTTTCTCGTCTTTCACAGAAAGTGGCTTTTCTTGTGGCGGTCACGTCTCTTCGGAGAGTGTCCGAGCTAGCGGCGCTATCATGCAAATCTCCCTTCCTGGTGTTTCACCAGGACAAGGTGGTTCTACGCCCGGTTCCTGAGTTTCTCCCTAAGGTGGTATCCCCCTTTCATCTCAATCAGGATGTCACATTACCTTCCTTGTGTCCTCATCCAGTTCATCAATTTGAGAAAGGTTTGCATTTGTTGGATCTAGTCAGAGCACTCAGGATCTACATTTTCCGCACGGCGCCCTTACGCCGCTCGGATGCACTCTTTGTCCTTGTCGCTGGTCAGCGTAAAGGGTCGCAAGCTTCCAAATCCACCCTGGCTCGGTGGATCAAGGAACCAATTCTTGAAACCTACCGTTCTGCGGGGCTTCCGGTTCCTTCAGGGCTGAAGGCCCATTCTACCAGAGCCGTGGGTGCGTCCTGGGCATTACGGCACCAGGCTACGGCTCAGCAGGTGTGCCAGGCGGCTACCTGGTCGAGTCTGCACACCTTTACCAAGCATTATCAGGTGCATACCTACGCTTCGGCGGACGCCAGCCTAGGTAGACAAGTCCTTCAGGCGGCGGTTGCCCACCTGTAGGACAGGGCTGTTTGACGGCCCTATCACGAGGTATTCTTTTACCCACCCAGGGACTGCTTTTGGACGTCCCAATTGTCTGGGTCTCCCAATTAGGAGCGAAAAAGAAGGGAATTTTGTTTACTTACCATAAATTCCTTTTCTTCTAGCTCCAATTGGGAGACCCAGCACCCGCCCTGTTTTCTTAGGGATTTTTGGTTTTTTCGAGTACACATGTTGTTCATGTTGATTGGTTTCAGTTCTCCGATGTTTCTTCGGATTGAATTTGTCTTTAAACCTGTTATTGGCTTTCCTTCTTCTTGCTTTTGCACTAAAACTGAGGAGCCCGTGATCCCACGGGAGGGTGTATAGCCAGAAGGGGAGGGGCCTTACACTTTTAAGTGTAATACTTTGTGTGGCCTCCGGAGGCAGTAGCTATACACCCAATTGTCTGGGTCTCCCAATTGGAGCTAGAAGAAAAGGAATTTACGGTAAGTAAACAAAATTCCCTTCTTTATATACAGTGTGTCCACCCATATCCTGTCTACCCCCATTAACTTGAGAACGGTGGCAGCTATAGGTATAGAAGTGGTGTCTAGGTATAGTAAAGTAGCCGTGCGCTACACAATGAAACCACCTATCGCGCCACCTGGTGGAAAACAACGGAGTTAGCATTTTTTATCTCAAACAGAACGAGATACAGAAAAAAAGTGAATTACAAAGTTGTAGGGCATCATCAATTCAATACTAATCGACACCTTGCATACAGAAATGCTATGGTATGAAACTCATGACCCCCACCCCACCCCCCCCTAAAACATTGAATGCTGGTCACGCATATGGCGCTCATTTAATGTTGATGCTCACAGTTGCCACCGTCAGCTGCAATGCACATCTGGATTCTGGACAGCATACTGCGTCTTGCCGCACGTTGTGCAATATGGTAGGTGACACGATTGCACAAGCATCTGTGATACGTCGTCGTAGGTCCTGCAATGTTGGTGGAGGGGTCTCATATACCTGCGGTTTGATGTGACCTCACAGAAAGAAGTCCAATGGGGTCAGGTCAGATGAGCGTGGAGGCCACTCCATTCAGCCACCATACCCAATGACTTGTAGGAAGGTCTCCATGAGGTATCGCTTCACGTTCACAGCCTTGTGAGTTTTACACGTTCTAATCATAGCATTTCTGTATGCAAGGTGTTGATTCGTATTGAATTGATGATGCCCTACAACTTTGTAATTCACTTTTCTTCTCTATCTCGTTACGTTTTCGAAATAAAAATGCTAACTCCGTTGTTTTCCACCAGGTGGCGCTATAGGTGGTTTCATTGCGTAGTGCATGGCTACTTTACTATACCTAGACACCACTTCTATGCCTATAGCTGCCGCCATTCTCAAGTTAATGGCGGTGGACAGGATATGGGTGGACACACTGAATACATGCAATAAAGTAATGTCCTATCAAAATGACAATATACATTTTAATATATTTCTATACTTCATCATAGAGAAAATTCCTTAAAAGAATATAAAAAAAATATTCAAAATGCACAAAATTATAAAAAATGAATGACGCAGCATACAAAATACAAATATATGCTCATCTAATATGGAGAAAGCCATGGTGGAATTTGCTTTGTTTTATACCTTTTGCCAATATGAAAAAAATCATAGATATTAAACCCTTCAATGTATGTGAATGAAAGTTCAGACAAAAGCTGTGGCAGACTGACTGCAAGGAGGAAGGAATAACCCTGAATCTGCGTTTATGTAATATGGAGGTGTGCAGGAATCTTATACATTAATTTCTATTGAAGACCCCCTTTCCATCTTTCTCAGCTACCCACGAGACGTGCAGCAGGAGCTGGTGCAGAATGTGTTCCTGACGGGTGGCAATGTTATGTATCCAGGAATAAAGGCGCGGATTGAGAAGGAGCTGCTCCAGATGAGGCCTTTTGGTTCCACGTTCCATGTACGATCACTTGTCTTCCAAATCCTCATTGTTGTACTTTTTCCAACTTAGTAGAGAATGTTGAGGCCATTAAAACCCAACCTCACTTCTTTTGGATTATATTGATCATATTATGTTTCCATACTGCATGTCATTCTGTTTTCTTGTATTGATTTGCACAGGTGTCATTGGCCTCCCACCCTGGCCTGGATGCATGGCAGGGTGCCTCAGAATGGGCCCTTCAGAACCTGGAAACAGATGAGGGCTGGATAAGTCGAAAAGAGTATGAAGAGATGGGAGGAGAGTACCTGAAAGAACATGTGGCATCCAACCGGTACACAGCCATTCGATTGCCTAAACCTGCTGCCCGTACCATGACTGGAGCCAACAGTCAGGAGCCAGAGACTGCTCCACAGAGTCAGACAGGTGCTGCTCTGTTATAGGGTAATAATGCTGTACATATATTGAACCTTGCACGTAAGAGACTCTGCAACCTGATTAGCAGGCCCTGTTATTTCATGGATTGCTGGATCTAATAGATTTCAGTATGACAGCTCCTTAAAGACGTTTACCACTTTCCCTTGAAATCTCTGAAACCCCATAACCAGGTGTGTGCTTGTATAGAAACCCTTATCCCCTTTATTTCTTACCACAATGCCCAGATACTCTACAGCCTGTAGGTCCAGCATATAAACCGTAGACACCATGTTTATACTTGTCAAGATGGCAGCGGTCCCGTGATTAACCCCCATGACTGCGTCTATGGTTGTGCCTTTTTCTACACGGATGCCTGTACGCTTGTGCAGAAAAATCAGAATCTACTTTATCTGGACATGTATTGAAATGTCAGAGCATTGGCACAAATTAGGGCACAGCTAAGGAAGTGCCACATGGGTAAATCACATGCAAAGGTGAGCACTATGGATGTGATGGTTCTCAGGTCCATGAGTGGTAAAGATCCTAAAACTGGAGCATTGAGGTAAAAAATGAGTGGGATTATAATATTCTGAACTTTTGTGAGCGTATACACCAGTTCATGGACTTTAAGAGGTTTTTATCAAAAAGTGGAAAGCCCCTTTAAGTAACACTGAGTCCTATACATGTTAGGCATTTTTCTAGTTTTTTATTTATATTTATTTTTGTAATAAAATATGAAACCATCTGAAAACCTCAGTAAGTCTTTATAGTGTCATTTCTCACACCAATCAAATATCTCTAGGTTGAGCATATATACAAACACAAGGGCCAATTTCATGGAAATCTCAGTACTGTAACTGTGTATTTATAAGGGTTGTCCCACACATAAAAATATATTTTAATACATTGATCTTGAAATCATAATAAGTTGAACAATTCGATGTGTTTTTAAAAAAAAAAAAAAGTTCCTGTGCTGAGATAATCTTATATATGCGCCCCTGCTATGTACTGTGTAATGGCGGTATCTGATCATACTGGGACATGGTCTGATCATACCACATCTCCTGGATCAGGAAAGAAGTAAAAAAGTATACAGTCAGGAAAGCACGGGATCACAGTTGATTATTTCTGTGAGATAAAACATTGTTTTAATCAGGCAGGGAAATGTTTTATCTCACAGAAAGCACACATAGAAGCAATGGGTGAAGCTACAGCAAACAATTGAATAGGAGCGTATAACTAATTATATAAAAAGAGGAAATTACCAAAATATAACCATCTAAAATAAAACATGGCTTGGCACTTTAGAAAAAAGAAAAAAAAAAATCTTCATATAGTGCTAATACTTATTAAAGTATAATTTCATTAAATAGAAAAAAAAGTAAAAGACTTAATGTGAGCCCTCCAATGGATGGCTCCACATATGAACCTTGGGTCTTAATGGCAATCTGTACACATTTAGCAGGATAGCAGAAATAAAATATGACTGGCGGTTAAGACTGCACAGTGTCGTCCTCATTCATTCTTGTGTATGTTGTTTCTTATTTTACATCAATATCTTGGACAAAGGCAGGAGTGCCTCTGAAGATGTGCCAATCTTAACAAACCAAAAGAATCCAGCTCTACTATAGTGACAAAGTGTAACGTGACTTTTTGGTCTGGTATTTTAGATCTTTCTCAGACACACGGATTGCGGATAGTTGAGTGAGACAAGTGGCTATAAAGTAGTGTGACAGCCGGAACTGTAGAAAAGGCGTCTCGTCTACAGAGGTGGCTGTCGCCATATTAGGTGTATTGGTGTCTCTTGACTACAATCCTTCTGTCTGAAGAAGATCTAAAATCATAGACCATTAGACTTTGTATTGCCTGATTTCATAATCAGACTCCACTTTCTTTATCCCTATTGGAGTGCTTGATTCTTTTAGTTTGATGCAAAATAATGCAGTAATGCCCAAGTCTGGATGAGGCTTCAGATAGTTTGCGCTTACCATAGAGACATATGGATCTGCATAGGAGCTGTACAAGAAAACAATAGGATATTTTTCAATAGACCTGCTTAACAGATAGATGCAATAACGAAAACGGCTATGGTTAAAGTGGACATATATGATGTATCTAGGCTATTTGCGCACTAGTGCGTTTTACCCGCGGATTTGCTGCGGAAATTTCTTGAGAAATGTCTGCAATCTTTGTGCAGACATTTCCCAGCAAATCCTATGTGAAAAAAAAATAGCTGTGCGCACGCTGCGGATTTTTCTCAAGAAATTTCCTTGAAGAATTTCTTGAGAAAATGAGCATGTCAATTCTTTTCCGCAGGTACCCTGCAGATTTCGGCAGTACAGCCTGCAAAATCCGCAGGGAACAACCTGCGGGAAAATCGCGGCAAATTCGCGGCTATCTGCGGCTAATCCGCGACAAATCCGCATGCGGATTTGGTGCGGATGTTTTCCGGAGGTCCGGAAATCTTCCACTCCCAGAAGTTTCTCAACAAATTTTCTTGAGAAAATTCACAGTTCTAGTGCGCACATAGCCTTAGGCCTCAATCACTTTCCTAAAGACTTTGCTAAATATTTCCTTTTCGTGTTTTTCATTCTTTTGTACTGTCAGTCTTCCTTTCTTTTTTTTGTCTACACTATGCATGTCCACACTGTGACTACAGATTTCAGAACCATGAGTGCACATTGCATACTATTACGATTCTCCTATATTTATGTGCATGTGGGTGGTGATCACATGTACACAATTTTCATACTTGCATCACATGCCGACTAGACTTCATTTGGTTCCTCTTTTTTTTTTTCTTTCTCTTCAATTGAGAGGAGTTTGAGGAGTTTAATCAGCACACGACTAGAGGTATACAAATCACATGTGCTCGTGTAACTGCCCACTATTGATGTGTGAGCACTACAGTACTCGGTACTCATAACGAGCAGTCTGACTGGCGCAACTCATGTATAGAGTATAATGGAAGTCAACAGGGAACTCAATCATTTTTCTGGAAGATTATTCCTGAAAAATGCTCAAGTTCCCTATTGAGTTCTATTATACTCTGTACACGAGTCACGCTGACTGCTCGTTACGAGTATCGAGCATGGTAATGCTCACTCATCACTTCTGCCCACCTTTATGGGAATATAAGGGAATCGTGACAATGTGCACGATTCAGAAGTCTGCAATCACATAGTTTTTACAGACTTTTTATTTCAATCTAGATACCACTTTTAAATACTTGAGTAAACTTATGAAAATGACTACCACAAGCAAAATGTAATACAAATAATCAGTCTTTAATGTTGTATTATTTACATGATTAAAACCAAATAAAAATACAAAGAATTGTTATGGTGCCAAATAACATGTCCCATTGAGGATGCTCTTAAAGGGGTTGTCTGGTCTAAAATGACAGTGAGTCTGCTATTAGGATGCACAAGTCTGCAGGCACATAGTTACTGCAATTTGTTGTTTTAGACTGAACAACCCCTTTGGAATTCCCCAGTATATTTATCACCAGCCTCTGACATATGAACTTTATCATTATGTGTACTCGCACTTTGATTCCTGGTAACATGATGATCTTTTTTTATTGGATATAATAATGTTATTAATTCTTTAATGTACTATTTGTATTACATTTTGCTTGTGGTAAGTAAGACATCTGCATGTTTTTCTCATTATCTGACATGAAATTAGAATAAACCTTTCCCATTTTAGGTCAATTAGGAACCAAAATTATTTATATTTGCCAAATGTCAGAATAATGAGAGAATTATTATTATTATTTTTGTTATGAATATTTATTTATAGAGCACCATTGATTCCATGGAGCTGTACATGAGAAGGGGTTACATACAGAATACATATACAAGTTACAAGGAAACAAAGGGGTAGAATCAGCTCACCCAGACATCATGGAGACTCCCATAGGAGACAGGTGCACGGTGAAGCCGGCCCGGCTGTGAAACTCCAAGGAGAAGAAAATCCAGCACTCGTGTCCAAAAATAGTATAAAAACTTGCTTTTTTTATTCAATTCATAATAAAATGGAAATGAATCATATCCATAAAATATAAAAAATCCCCATACAGATGAGATGAGATGTCAGGGGGGTACGCGTTTCGAGCTACATGCTCTTAATCTCAATCTCAATCTCAATTGAGATTAAGAGCATGTAGCTCGAAACGCGTACCCCCCTGACATCTCATCTCATCTGTATGGGGATTTTTTATATTTTATGGATATGATTCATTTCCATTTTATTATGAATTGAATAAAAAAGCAAGTTTTTATACTATTTTTGGACACGAGTGCTGGATTTTCTTCTCCTTGGAGATATACAAGTTACAGTAGACAGACTAGTACAGAGGGAAGAGGGCCCGCCCCTTGCTGGCTTACATTCTATAGGATGTTTTTTAGTCATTTTTATTCCTTTCTGCAAAGTAAAAAATTTACATACACTGAGAGTTCTATGCCTTTAAGCAATATGGGACAGCCCATATGGTGATGTCATGTCATTGAAAGCTCCTAATGGGTTCATTGGCAACATCTGAGTTAATTAGAGAAACACCTGTGAATGTATTTTAATATACACCTTAAACACACTGCTTCTTACTGTAGCATCATGGGAAAGTCAAAAGAAATCCGCCAAGATCTTAGGAAGAGAATTGTGGACTTGCACAAGTCTGGTCCATCCTTGGGTGCAATTTCCAGAGGAAGGAGACGGGTTCTGTGCACCAGAGATGAATGTGCTTTGGTCAGACATGTGCATATCAACCCAAGAACAAAAGCAAAACCTTGTGAAGATGCTGGCGGGAGCTGGTAAGATGGGGCATTATCCACAGTAAAATGCGTGTCAACATGCCCTGAAAGGCCACTCTGAAAGGAAGAAGCCATTATTCCATAAGAAACATAAAAAGGCCAGATTTATATTTGCAAAAGCACACAGGAACAATCACCTTAATTTTTAGAGACCTGTTCTGTGGTCTGATAAAAGTAAAATAATGATCATCATTACGTTTGGAGGAGAAAGGGAAAAGCTTTAAAACCACAGTAGATGCGTACTATGAAGCTGGGTATACGCATCCCGGCTTCAAACTGGTGTAGTGCTTATGACCGAAAGTCCGGGGACGTTCTGATCGTGTGCACTGAGCTGAAAATCAGCGGTGACAGCAGAGGTGAGCACCACCATGGATCTGATGCTGCACATTCATTAGCATGTTAGCACGCCGCAGTAGTCTGTTTTCTTCCCCCCTTTTATGTTGTTTTCCCTTGTACACTTTTAGTGGCGCCTGTGTGTTCGGTTGCCATGTGTACGAGTAGTTGTCGTTACCCGTTGGTCTTTGTCGATGGGGTTGTTGACTTCTGTTTTTGCCCCTTTCCCCCAGATGGTGGGTTGTGGAGGGGGATTTTGTCATCCGGGACAAGGACAGGAGATAGTTCCAGGTTGGGGGCCCAGACCTCCCTACCTTCAAGGGTACCTCCGGGTGTGAGGGTAAGCGCAGAGACCCCAGCCTTAGGGCCAGCATAGGTTAACTTGTGTTCCCTGGGCACCTGTGACACTCAGGCTTTACTCATACATTTCCAAAAAGAATAACTGTAGAACAGCACAACACTGAGCTTAAAGAAGGGATGTTCCAGAAATGTTATTTCAAAAGAAATATTTATTAATGTGATCAAACTAATAGAGGTGATATTTGCTTTGGGCTAAACACATTTTGTGATTCCTATGAAGAACAGCACATTCCTACCATTTCTGCTTTGAGCCCCTGCTGCTGTCAGCGGTCAGCACCCTGGATTTGTACGTTCTTGTAAAGACCTCCTTGTTTACCTTCTCCATTACACATGTGCCGCAGTACATTTTCCAACATCCTACTTATCAGATGGTCTGAGAAAACACTCACAATAATAACAGAAATGATAGTTTAGTCACTATGGGGGGTTGAGGCTTCACAGCAGCTGGAGGAGCTGAAGATTGCTGACCCTCACCATATATTATAGGACTGAAAATTCCTTACATTGTATGTGTCAGGCAGGACATTGCTTTGGAGTTCGTTCCAGGAATATGTATTGCACATGTATTGCTGATAAGCGTGTTCCGTTATATACTGTACTGACAATTTTTATGGCAGTCACCAGGCACTTGCCCGTAAACACAATCTAATCTGGTAGGGAGCAATTAGCCTCATGATACAAGTGAGTTGCTTCAAGACTTACTAATTGTCCTAATGCTCAGACCTATAGTATAATATTTAGAAAAATGGTCTGCACAGACAATAATGGTGATGGTGCAAGTGTAGATTGGGTCCGAGACCTTAAAGTCATATTTCAACAAATTTACTGCATTCAATAGTTGTGATGAAAATTGAAGAATTCATTAAACAAAGAAATGCGATTGTGTAGTCATCCGACGTTTCGACCCACCTGGGTCTTAAGGCCCCGTCACACTAAGCAACATCGCTAGCAACATCGCTGGTAACGAACAACTTTTGTGACGTTGCTAGCGATGTTGCTGTGTGTGACATCCAGCAACAACCTGGCCCCTGCTGTGAGGTCGTTGGTTGTTGCTGAATGTCCTGGGCCATTTTTTAGTTGTTGCTGTCCTGCTGTGAAGCACAGATCGCTGTGTGTGACAGCAACAACTAAATGTGCAGGCAGCAGGAGCCGGCTTCTGCTGAGGCTGGTAACCAATGTAAACATCGGGTAACCAAGAAGCCCTGTCCTTGGTTACCCGATATTTACCTTTGATACCAGCCTCCTCCGCTCTCACTGCCTGTGCTGCCGGCTCCTGCTGTGTGCACATTTAGCTGCAGCACACATCAGGTAATTAACCCGATGTGTGCTGTAACTAGGAGAGCAAGGAGCCAGCACTAAGCAGTGTGCGCTGCTCCCTGCTCTGTGCACATTTAGCTGCAGCACACATCAGGTAATTAACCCGATGTGTGCTGTAACTAGGAGAGCAGGGAGCCAGCGCTAAGCATTGTGCGCTGCTCCCTGCTCTGTGCACATTTAGCTGCAGCACACATCGGGTTAATTAACCTGATGTGTGCTGTAACTAGGAGACTGGGGGCTGGTCACTGGTTGCTGGTGAGCTCACCAGCAACTCGTGTAGCCACGCTCCAGCGATCCCTGCCAGGTCAGGTTGCTGGTGGGATCGCTGGAGCGTCGCAGTGTGACAGCTCACCAGCAACCTCCTAGCAACTTACCAGCGATCCCTATCGTTGTTGGGATCGCTGGTAAGTTGCTTAGTGTGACTGGACCTTTAGTCATAAGTCGCTGTACAGTAGGTGACTGGAGGATGAGAGATGAGGTGTACTGTAGTACTGGTGCATAAGAGAAGATGCCTTGAGGGTATGCAAGAGCAGCAGCGCTGTTGCTGGTTGTATCTTGTATCCTCCCAAACAAAGTAATGCGACCGTGTAGTCATCCGACGTTTCGACCCGCCTGGGTCTTAGTCAGAAGTCCCTGTACAGTAGGTATCCTACAAGATACAAGCAGCAACGACGCTGCTGCACTTCCATATCCTGTACATTATCCTCTTCTCTTATGCACCAGTACTACAGTGCACCTCATCTCTTATCCTCCAGTCACCTACTGTACAGCAACTTTTGCCCAAGACCCAGGCGGGTCGAAACGTTGGGTGACTACTGTGACGACATGGACTCTGTCAGTGCCTAGCCTGGGTTAAGTTAATAAAATTCAGCCAGACGTGAAGATAGTTTGTTTATAGACGGGGATAAGCCCCTCATTGTTTCTACAATACTCTTAAGCTGGTGTCACACATAACGACGACGACAACGACGTCGCTGCTGCGTCACCATTTTCTGTGACGTTGCAGCGACGTCCCGTCGCTGTCGCTGTGTGTGACATCCAGCAACGACCTGGCCCCTGCTGTGAGGTCGCCGGTCGTTGCTGAATGTCCAGCTTCATTTTTTGGTCGTCACTCTCCCGCTGTGACACACACATCGCTGTGTGTGACAGCGAGAGAGCGACGAAATGAAGCGATCAGGAGCCGGCACTGGCAGCTGCGGTAAGCTGTAACCAGCGTAAACATCGGGTAACCAAGGGAAGACCTTTCCCTGGTTACCCGATGTTTACGCTGGTTACCAGCCTCCGCTCTTGCTGCCAGTGCCGGCTCCTGCACTGTGACATGTGGCTGCAGTACGCATCGGGTAATTAACCCGATGTGTGCTGCAGGAGAGCAAGGAGCCAGCGCTAAGCGCGGCTCCCTGCTCTCTGAACTGTGACATGTAGCTGCAGCACACATCGGGTTAATTAACCCGATGTGTGCTGCAGGAGAGCAAGGAGCCAGCGCTAAGCGCGGCTCCCTGCTCTCTGAACTGTGACATGTAGCTGCAGCACACATCGGGTTAATTAACCCGATGTGTGCTGCAGGAGAGCAAGGAGCCAGCGCTAAGCGCGGCTCCCTGCTCTCTGAACATGTAGCACAGCGACCTTATGATCGCTGCTTCTGCTGTGTTTGACAGCTAAGCAGCGATCATAACAGCGACTTACAAGGTCGCTGTTACGTCACCGAAAATGGTGACGTAACAGCGACGTCGTTGTCGCTGTCGTTTAGTGTGACACCAGCTTTAGGAGTCTAGTGTTACAGTTCTTGTTGACTCATGTAATTGCCTTGGCCAGTGTAGGTCAAACACCCAGACAAATCAATTATGCGAACCTCCCATTGTATTACTATGTGAATTTCTAGATGTGATGTAACTTGGCTGTCTCTCCCTTGTCTCTGGATATTTTGTATACGGCTTAATATCTAGCCAATAAGAGCCCAGTCTTATCCACCAATCGTGAAGACCCCAATGGTCTGAATGGAGAGCTCAGGGGTATAAGAAGGACTGTCCAATGTCCATTGCCTGGGTAGACTCTTGCTACACGCTACCAATCTAGGACCTGCAGAACCGATTGGCAAGCCATAACCCAACCTGGATTATAATACTATATGGACTTCAGCATCGAATGCAAGGATTTGGCTGAGCTATCAAAGACTACCTAAGGAAGGAATCCAGCTTGGGACACTCCAGTCACCTGAGTACAGGTTTTGCGGTCCTCAGCCAGCTTCCTAAATCTGGCGTTATTCCATTCTCGGTGGGTGCCCGCCAAAAGCGGGGTGCTGCTGGTTTGGAGTAAGTAGCCCTGGAAGTTCTGAGGCACGGACATTCTAATCCCTGGTGAGCCAGCGGAGGGGTGAGAAACTGTTGCCTGTTACATTTGTGTGTTTTGCTGGTAATGTGTTATGTGCGGTTAATTGTTTGGGGATCCAAAAAAGTCTTAATATTGTGATTCCCTCACCCTGTGTTGTCTGAGTAGTGTTCCGCCCATGGTTAAGGAGGTCGGGCGTTCAGTTGGGATGAGCCCTGGGTCATGCTGTCTTTCCAAAGGCGGCCGGGCCAGCGGACGAGAGCACCCACTGACTCCTGTGTCTCCACAACTACACAGTCGCATTTCTTTGTTTAATAAATTCTTCAATTTGCATTACAACTATTGAGTGCAGTGAATTAGTTGATATCAGACCTATAGTATAGATACAGTTTGTAATACTTTAAGACAGAACAGACCTAGGAGATTTACGATTGATGAGCTTGTGAAGTTTGAGTGACGATCATTGGCTAAATATTTTTTTTTTCTCCCTGCTTTTCCAGCACATGTACCGTACTTCTTCAATGTTCAGTGTACAGTGTACTTTCAGATAATTTGATCTCGTATTAGAGCAGACAAGCCGCTAGACATTAGTAGGTGCAACATATTCTTAGACGTGAGAAAAAGTATAGCTAGTTTTGAGCGAGTAGTTAACTATTCGTACTCTCTATGCTGTTGGCGAGTACTGTCCACTACTCGCATATTCGTTATGAGTAGCGGGTGCAATATAAGTCAATGGGACATACTCGCTAAGTAGCGAGTAACCCGAAAGCCGCACTATTTACACGAAAAGTATGGTTTTCGGGTTAAGCGGGCTTTACACACTACAATATAGTTAATGAATTATTGTCAAGGTCACTGTGTTTGTGACGCACATCCGGCTTCATTAACGAGATCGCAGTGTGTGACACTTTTGAGCGACCTTAAACGATCGCAAAAGCAGTCAAAATCGTTTGCTGCGGAGAAGTCGTCCTGAAACAAAAAATCGTTTAATGCTTATTAGCGATGTTGTTCCTCGCTCCTGCGGCACCACACATCGCTGTGTGTGACACCGCAGGAGCGACGAACATCTCCTTACCTGCCTCCACCGGAAATGCGGAAGGAAGGAGGTGGGCGGGATGTTACATCCCGCTCATCTCCGCCCCTCCGCTTCTATTGGACACCTGCCGTGTGACGTTGCTGTGACGCCGCACAAACTGCCCCTTTAGAAAGGAGGCGGTTCGCTGGCCAGAGCGACGTCGCAGAGCAGGTATGTGCGTGTGACGCTGCCGTAGCGATAATGGTCGCTACGAAAGCAATCACACAATATCGCACGTACGACGGGGGCGGCTGCTATCGCGCTCGACATCGCTAGCGAATGCTAGCGATGTCGCAGCGTGTAAAGCCCGCTTTACTCGCTACTTAGCGAGTATGTCCCATTGACTTACATTGCGCCCACAACTAGTAACGAATATGCAAGTAGCGAGTTCTGTCCACTAACAGCTAGCGAGTATGAATAGTTAACTACTCGCTCAACACTAAGTATAGCCCTACACTTGTAGTGCTGACAGAGTATCAATGAAGAGAAACCATGAAACACAGTGGATGGTATGTGAGAATCCAGACAATTCCTGTAGATGAGGACTGCAGGACCATGCTTTTCTACTGGTTTTGTGTTAAAGGACAAGTACATATCAACCCCCTCCAGACACTGGAAAACATATATGTCATGTTGAGTTAGTCTCGGGAGCTATGCTGCTCTATACATTGCAGGGGCAAACTCAGGAGCTATGCTGCTCTACACATCGTGGGGGCATGCTCAGGCGCTATGCTGCTCTATACTATGCGGGGGCAAGCTCGGGAGCTATGCCGCTGTATACATCGCGGGGGCAAGCTCGGGAGCTATGCCGCTGTATACATTGTGGGCGCAAACTCAAGAGCTAATGTGCTGTATACATTGCGGAGGCGAGCTCAGGAGCTATGCCGCTGTATACATTGCTGGGGCAAGCTCAGGAGCTATACCGCTGTATACATTGCTGGGGCAAGCTCAGGAGCTATACCGCTGTATACATTGCTGGGGCAAGCTCAGGAGCTATACTGCTGTATACATTGCTGGGGCAAGCTCAGGAGCTATACTGCTGTATACATTACTGGGGCAAGCTCAGGAGCTATTCCGCTATATCTATTGCGGGGGCAAGCTCAAGGAACTATGTGGCTGTATACAGCATTCGGGGATATTAATATTTATTTTTAGAGCTCCATTGATTCCATGGTGCTGTTAATGAGAAAGGGTTACATACAAAACACATATACAGGTTTCAATGGAATGACTGGTACAGAGAGGAGAGAGGCCCTTGTGAGTTTACATTCTATAGGATATAGGGAGGAGACAGTAGGTGGGGTAGTGAGGCAGCAGCTCTGGTGGTGTTGAGGTGGTGGGGTCATTGCAGACTAGGTATTTTTGAACAGATGAGTTTTCAAGTTCCATTTGAAGCTGTGTAGCAGATAATCTGACGTGTTGAGGCACTGAATTGCAAAGGACAGGGGATACTTGGGAGAAGTCTTGGATGAGGAATGGATAAGTGTCGAGGAGAGAAGGAGATCTTTGGAGGACCAGAGTTTACATAATGGAGTAGAATGGGAGATTCCTTTCCCATGAAGCTGCAAAAACCCTAGTGCATGCCTTTATTAACTCCTGCCTGGACTATTGCAACCCCCTGCTCTGTGGCCTCCCTTCTAACAGTCTTGCACCCCTACAATCTATTCTAAACTATGCTGCCCGACTAAGGCTAGTTTCACACTTGCGTTCAGCGCATTCTGTCACTATGGAGAATAGCGCAGTCCGGTAATGGACTGCGCTCTTCTCCATAGAGTTGTATGGACGACGCACTGTAACGCAAGTGTCCGCGTTGCATCCGCTGGACGACGCAGCGTCGTTATTTTGACGCTGCGTCGGGTGGATGGAACGCTGCATGTAGCGTTTTTCTGCGCTTGGCGGAGTGTCAAAAAAACGCAACCTGCAGGAATCCGTTAGGCGTCCGTTGTTTTTATAATGGACGCCTATGGTGGCGAATTTCGTTAGATTGCGTCATTTGACGGATTCCGTTAACGCAGCTGTCTTTACACAACTGCGCATGCTCAGATGTGTAAAGTCAAGGAAAAAAAACTACAACGGATTGCGTTATTTTGTACGATCTGTAGCATGCGTTGTGCCACTATATGCAACGCATCCGTTGCATGCGTCACACAACGCAATCCTACGGATCCCGTCCAACGCAAGTGTGAAACTAGCCTAATCCAACTGTCCCCAGACTTCTCCTCTGCCAATCCCTTCACTAGATTCCCATTGCCCAATGACTCTAGTTCAAAACCCTAACCATGACCTACAAAGCCATCCACAACCTGTCTCCTCCCTATATCTATGACCTCGTCTCCCGGTACCTACCTGCACATAACCTCAGATCCTCACAAGATCTCCTTCTCTACTCCCCTCACATCTCCTCTTCCCACCATCGTATTCAAGATTTCTCCTGTGCCTTCCCCATGCTCTGGAATTCTCTACCACAACATAGCGTGGCAAAAAAAAACCTGTTTCCCCCAGCTTCTGTTTATATTGGTTTCCACCGGGGCTGCAGCTATTCACCCTCTACAATGCTGATATAGGAGTTGTGACTTTCACAACCCTACCAGGTGAGTGTACACACCTACCCTCGCCTTTTTGGTATACCGGGTAAGACCCCATATGCGCTTTTTTTCTCCACAGTTTCTTTTTTCTATCCCTTGTAGACTGTGAGCCCTCGCGGGCAGGGACCTCTCTCCTCCTGTACCTGTTTGTGCCTTGTATTGTTTAGGATTATTGTACTTGTCCCTATTATGTATACCCCTTTTCATATGTAAAGCACCATGGAATAAATGGAACAATAATAATAATAATAATAATAATAATAATAATTAATAGTTTAGAAACATATATGGAGGAGACAAATTATGGACAACTTTGTAGGTCAGTGTATGTATTTTGAATTGGATATGGTGAGGAATTGGTAGCCAATGAAGGGAGTAGCGAGAAGTAAGGTGGATCAGTCGGGCTGCAGAGTTAAGGATGACTGGAGAGGTGCAAGAGAATTCACAGGGAGGTCACAGAGGAGAATGTCGCACTAGTCAAGGTGAGAGATGATGAGGGCATGCACTGGCATTTTCGTATATTGGGAGTTGAGGAAACGGCGGATTCTGAAAATATTTTTGAGTTTTTTGTTTGTTTTTTTTTTAAATTCTTATTTCTTCATGATGCCACCAAGAATTTTTTTTCCCCTGTATTTCACTATATTATATACATAGCGTGAAATAAGGATTAAACACGTCACCAATTTTCTAAGTAAATAAATTTCTAAAGGTGCTAATGACATAAATTTGTCACCAGATGTCGGTAACAATCCATCCAATCCTTGCAGGCAAAGAAATCAAACCATAGATGTCCATAAATTTAGTGATGGGACTTTTAGAAATATATTTACTTAGAAAATTAATGACTTGTTCAATACATATTTCACCCATTGTAGTAAATTAAACCAGACCTTTGAAAACTACAACTCTACCAGTATATCATGATATGGATTTTTGATTCTTGTTTTATGTTTTTGATTCTTGTTTTATGTGGGATAAATTGTATCATTTGTCAGCAGTATTGGGGGGTGCAGATAAATGACTGTAATTTTATATAATTTTTTGGGGGGCATACATACAGACAAAAGGTTTTGTTTGCCCCTTTTTTTTCTTTTAATTAATCATGCTTCACACTAAATATCCTGTTAAATAAAATCATCATTGTATAGGAAGTAAAGGAACATTTTTACACAATTTATATTTTTTACTTTTGTTTTGATATATATTTCTTACATAATATCTCTTCTAATTTTTTTTTTTTTTTAATGATTGAGTTTTTCCACAGGAGCAGCCATAGGATTTCCAGTTATAGGGGAAAAATAAACAGCTTCCTGTTTTCACATTACTAGAGCTGATCTGGGTCTACTATGCTGTGCTGTGTAGGCCAGAACCGAGAAGACCTTCGCAGGGTCCCGAACTGCTCCTACTAGATTGCAGGAACACCAAGATCCTATCCCAATATGTAATAGGTGTAATAATTATATTACTAGTAGCAAATACCTCCAATTTGAAATGTAATATAGTTCTCCTGATTAGCCATGTTGCTTATCTCATGTGCAGGGCATTGCAGTAGCTTAGGTATCCATGGTAATATCCACAAATACAGAGATATTTAGTTGCTTGTGGTTAGAACCATGGATACCTAAGCTGCAATGCCCTGCACATGCAAGAGACATGGCTTTTAACTGGAAGTATTTACTATTATTATTATTATTATTATTATTACACCTACTACATATTGGGATAGGCTCTTGGAGATGGGAATAACCCTTCAATGCAGCGATGTGAGCAAAAGTATGTACCACTTTTTCTTTTTTCCTTGATGAAAAATTGCCATTTAAATATTAGAATTACAGTAGTTACAATTTTGGTTATCAGATAAAGCTAGTGCTGCTCTAATAGAGTATACCAGCAGAGGGCGCACATGGTCAGAGGACTCTACAATTCTAGCATTAGGTTTCCAATTTCTGTGTTAAAGAATGTCAGTGATGCAAACAATAGAAATTACATTTGCTTATTACTGGAGCCCTGCATTTCCTCACATTGACCACTTACGATAACGATTGTATTGGCAAAAACGTATCTATTGTTTTAAACAAAGTATTTCTGATATATACAGTATATATACATTTATATATTTTATACATGTATGGAAAAGGGATCCAACAATAATCAAGAGGTCCGGTTGGCATAAAACTATGGATTTATTGGTAAAAAAAATTAAAAAATATAACAAACTTGTAAATAATAAGGTGCAGGAAATAGTGCGTTACGTACAACGCGTTTAGGCGGTATAAATCGCCCTCTTCACAGTCCAAGCCACAACTGAAACGTGTTGTCCATAATTCACTATTTCCTGCAACTTATTATTTACAGCTTTGTTATATTTTTTAATTTTTCTACCAATAAATCCATAGATTTATGCCAACCGGACCTCTTGAATTTTGCTGGATCCCTTTTCCTTTTCCACATTGTTCAAGACCTACTCCCGGTCTGGATCCGTGCAATATTCAGGATAATAGGAGGAATTATTCATACAGAGCTGTCATGGATGAGCTGGTCTACATTCTCATTGTGTGCATGTGTATATATGTATCTATATATATATATATATATATATATATATATATATATATATACACACATTTTCTTTAGGATGTTTTCTAATTATTCTGTGTTATTGTCTTATCAAACTATCCTGAAATCTTTCAGTTTTCACACTGATCTGTCTGATAATAGGATGACATTTCTTGTTCTCCAGATATCATGAGCTCAGCTTGTTAGTACAGGTAGGATTACAATAAAATGTAACCAGTGCAATGGCGTTCCCCCCGTTTCCTCATTACAAATTGGGTTTGTTAGCAAAATTTACAAACTTTCAGATTTGTACAATAAACCGATCAAACAAAAACAATGTAAATAGCTTAATACAACTAATATAACAAGTGGTTTCTCCAAATTCAACAGAAAATGTCTTTTTTAGTGACTGCTTCTTCAGTCTCAGAATTATTCACCTTAATGACAAGCATATATTGTACTTAGGTGAGCTCCTTTATCTGTTATTTCCTAGCACCAGCTTTTGGACGCTTTCCTGATGAATCTTAGCCCATCTCTCAAGGGAAATGGCCTCCAATTAACATATCTAATATAATAGGGTTGTGTAAAGTGGTCTGAAAAATGGGTTTTTAGTTTTCAAAAAACATCTCTCCTCAGGTGCAGTTTGTTTTTTAAAAACAAGCTGTGCTTTACCACCCTCCCCAGGTACAGCTCTAAGTCTCCATGGCTCCTCCCGGTGTCTTTTATTATCTGCCATACTAACATCACATCAGTGCTGCAGCCAGTTGGTGAACCCAACGACTCTGAGCGTTCTTTTCCACCTCTTCGATCAGAGTTGCTAAGCTCTCTGATTGGGGTTGGGCTGTTGATTGGACTTCAGTGATGCCCGCAATTACAAACAGATTTTCTAAAAACCAAAAACCCTTCCCTTTTAACAGAAGAGACTGTTAGCTTGCACAAACAAGGAAAGGGATACAAAAGATAGCAAAAGTTTCAGATTGCACAGTAAGGGTACCGTCACACTTTAGCGATGCAGCAGCGATCCGACCACCGATCTGACCTGGTCAGGATCGCTGCTGCATCGCTACATGGTCGCTGGTGAGCTGTCAAACAGGCAGATCTCACCAGTGACCAGCCCCCAGCCAGCAGCGACGTGCAAGTGACGCTGCGCTTGCACGGAGCCGGCGTCTGGAAGCTGCAGACACTGGTAACTAAGGTAAACATTGGGTATGGTTACCCGATGTTTACCTTAGTTACCAGCGCACACCGCTTAGCTTAGCGTGTGCAGGGAGCAGGAGCCGGCACTGGCAGCGTGAGAGCTGCGGAGGCTGGTAACGAAAGTAAATATCGGGTAACCACTTTGGTTACCCGATGTTTACCTTGGTTATAGCTTACCGCAGGCTGTCAGACGCCGGCTCCTGCTCCCTGCACATTCAGGATTGTTGCTCTCTCGCTGTCACACACAGCGATGTGTGCTTATCAGTGGGAGAGCAACAATAAAAAAACGAACCAGGGCTGTGTGTAACGAGCAGCGATCTCACAGCAGGGGCCAGATCGCTGCTCAGTGTCACACACAGCGAGATCGCTAATGAGGTCACAAAAAACGTGACCCAGCAGCGATCTCACTGTGTGTGAAGTACCCCTTAGGCGCATACTAAACAATGAAGGTTTTTATGCCTGCTTACTCAAAAGCACTACAAAAGTTGTCTCCAATATGAACAAAACTATATATATAAGCCACTAAAGTTCTGGGACTCTGTTCTTTGCAGAATCAAAACAAAACTGGAGCTTTTCATACTAAGTATTCGGGCTCGGTTCCACTTGCGTTTTGCATGGACTTTAGTGGGGCAGTGTCCATCTGCGATTGATTTCTCATACCATATCGGCCTCAGAAATTAATCGCAGCGCGCTGCGTTTGGCAGCGATTCTCAGCTCACACACCCCCATACAAGTCTATGGGAGCATGTGCTTTACATTGCACTGCACTTAGTGCGATGTACGCAGAGACAGGCCACAGAGGGGTTGTTGTGAAAGTGTTCCCTCCCTCTTTTCTGCAGCTGTGATCTGATCGCAAAATCGCATCAGTCGTATGATCCTCGGCTGATGTTCGCAGCAGAGGGTCATTAGCATATCGCTTCTGATGCTCTCGCATCAGAAGATATCTACAAGTGGAACTGTACCCTTAGGCTTATCTCTGGAGGGGTTGGAATGCTGCACATGCTGAAATGAATACCCTGCCTACAAGAAAAGCACTTTTTTTTTCCTCAGGTGTCATCCTTGCTACATCCTTTATTTTCACTAAAGCAATTAGACTGTCGGCCCTTTTTTTTCTCTCCAGTCACTGTCATCACTGGATCAGTTAAAAACGGATTAATCTCTGATGTAAAACTGTCTTCTGTATTTCATTAGTGTCTCACAGATCCCCTCTTCAAAGTCCTAGTCTGACCCACAAAACTGATGAGTACAGGACATGATTGCTGACCGGAGACACAGATATGACTTTAAAATGAATGTGTATATGGATACAGGTAAAATATATCTTTTTACCGTGTTAGCCAGTCGAGATAAAAAAAAGGTTGTTTAAATGAACTGAAGTCCTCAGTGGTTGATACCATTTAATGGCTAACTGAAAAGATGGTAATAATTGCAAGCTTTCCAGACTACTCAGGTCTCTTCATCAGGCTCAATATAACTCAAAATCTGAAGTCACATATTTATACACAACAGGACATAGAATGGGGCAGTAAAGAAGACAAGTCAAGTCGAAAACTTGCTATTATTACCATCTTTTCAGTTAGGCTAAGTTCACACTTCAGTTGTTTTGAATCCGTCAGGTCCGTCAGCAACGGATCAGTTGTTTTTTAGATGTCAACTGATGCAACTGATGTGTTTTTCACAGGATTCCTTTCACAGGAATCCTGTGAAAAAACTGATCCGTTGCGTCCGTTACATCCGTTATGCGTCCGTTTTTTGACGGATCAGTCATGATCCGTTTGTGTTTGGGACAGCCCAGGGGGTGTGCCAAACATGCTGGGCATGCTCAGTAGAGCATGACGGAATCCTGCGCTGGATTCCGTCGTAAGACGGATTACGACGGAATCCAGCACCATAGACATACATTACAAGCTTGACGGATGGCAACGGATTCCTGTGCGGCGCGTTAATTTTGACGGCCCGAAAAACGTTACATTCTGCATTGCTCCCCGCTCGGCGGTCAGTCAAAAACGACGGACCGCGACGCAGCGGATGCAACGCAGGGTCATCAGTCGCAATCCGTCACTAATAGAAGTCTATGGGGAAATACTGGATTCCTGCAAAATATTTTGCAGGATTCCTTAATTCCTCAAGGCTACAGATTGTGACTGATGCAAAACAACTGAAGTGTGAACTTAGCCTTAGCCATTAAAAGGTATCAACCACTGAGGACTTCAGTTCTTTTAAGCAAACTTTGTGTGTATGGATCAATGAAACTCTATGGGCCCGTGTGGTGTCTGAGAATAAAAAGGACATCACACAAACAGATGTGTGAGTGCAGCGTAAAACTCAGCCAGTGTGGCACTATACTATTACATCAGCAGTGTCACATAATGGCAGATGTCTTGGTAGTCTAAGAATCTGATGCTTGTATAGTGTCTGGAATTGGCTTGCTTCCTTCTCCCTCACAGAACTACAAACTTCCCAACTTTCATGAAATGCTCCAGAGGCATCTGGCTAAATGGGAGATTTGCCAAAAAGAGCTGTCCGGTCTCCCAGGCGCCAAATACTTCGCTTTACTCTTCATTCCCTCCCAGGTAACGCGCCAAAACAGCACCCAGTAGAGTAGAATCTGTACTGAGGTCTGAATGAGTGGGGAAATTTGGGGTCCATAGTTGTTGAAAATGTCTTGTCTTGTGGAGAAGGGCATACATTTCAATTTTTTTTTGTACGGTGCTCCTTATACATTGGCTGTATACATGCTGCTGCAAGGCTGAATATGTATAGGGATTTAAAGGGTGACGGCTCTGTCGACCAATAAGTGTCTACATTATGGCCAGTTTTCAGAAGCTGACGAGTGACTCTCACTTCTCCTTTCAGGTGAGTTGCAAACGCTGCTCTGGGATTCTGTGCCCACTAAGCTGTAGGGACAAGATAATATTCAGGCTGTAGTTACTAAACACTTTGGAGATGAGCTGTAAATAAATAATGAGGAATCGTTCCCATACAGACTCTCATTACTGAGTCCAGTCAGACAAGATTTTGAACAGATTTATTTATTCTGTACTTTCCAGAATGAAATTTTCCATGGAAACAGCTATTTGTCAGATGCTCGATGTCACTGACGTCCCCATCTGCTCCGACACCACTTCCCCCAATACATTGTATAATATCTATTGCACCAAGCTGTGAGCTGGGAAATTGTCAGCTCGCCATCTACCAACTTCCTAAACTGTTACATAAAGCAGGCAAACTTGACAAGCATAGCTGGGGTATAAGGCATGTGGGACAGACAGTATAGTAGCCTGAGCCCTTGACGAGACAGAAGGTGGAATTATGATGAACTCAACCCCAAAACAAGAATGCTATAAAGCTGGAGTTACAAAATAATGGATCCTCAGTTTATCGATAGTGACCACATCATTGCCAGAATACATTAGGCCTCAGTTCCACTTGCTCACATCTTCTGAAGCGAGAGCATCGGAAGTGATATGCTAATGACCCTCTGCTGCGGGCATAAGCCGAGGGTCATGTAACTGTGATCCGGTCTTGCAATCAGATCACAGCTGTGGAGAAGAGGGAGGGGGCACACTTTCTCCCTCTCCTCTGCTGCCTGTTTCTGTGTACATCACACTGCGGTCGGATGACATGCGAGTGCAGTCCGATGTTTCACACGCTCCCATAGACCTGTATGCATATGAGCCGAGACTCTCTGCCATACGCAGCATGCTACGATTCATTTCTCATGCCGCTACCTGGTTGCTGGGAGAAGCTTGAGAAACCTCCATCAGTTTTTTTTTGCTTACAATAAAATAGACCTAAGTGGATGAAAATGGATCCAAGAAACTGATAAAAAGTTAAATATGTGTAAATAAAGCCTAAGGTCCGACATTTTGGATATTTTTATTTTTTGTTAAAGGGATTATTCAGAACCTCTCATTCCAAAATCAGGCACGGAATGATAATGCCATACGCTGGACTGGGAAGGTGCCAACCAACCCCTGGCAGGTATCGCACATGTCACCTATTAATTACAATCGAGCCTACATGATACCTGATGGCGATGGACTGTTCCTGGACAATTCTTCCAGCATGCTGTACTGTTAATCATATCCCCTATTAATACTCTGAAATAGATTGTCTCCGACTTTCGCATGTCTTCAAAGATTTTTGGCAGTCCTAATAGGCCATGGAAAGCAAAGTTAAGGGAGTCCCTCTATGTCATGAACATGCCAAAAACACCTTTCACGTGCATATCCATGTTGCTGAAAATCCTCTATATGTGATTATTTAAGATGAATAGCTCAAGAAAGACAAATCCGGCTCCACAAACAGGATCTTCCCTTTTCAGATAAAGTTGACACACAGGATATTTAGATAACAGATAAAACAGTGTTATGTGAATGCCCGCATCTACGCGTTTCATGTGTACTCATCCTTATTAGTCACCCCAAAATTTATATATGCTGATGTTATAATAACACGGTTCATCTATTATCTAATGTCTTGTGTGTCAACTTTATCTGAATAAAGAATATCCTGTTCATGGAGACAGATTTTTCTTTCTTCATTAGCTATTCCCATGGGCTGTGGCAGAGCCTTGATCCAAGTTCCGAACAAAAAGGGTCTACTACAATGGCGAACCGGATTTTGTAACATTTCAGATGAATGGGACATTTGCTGAAAGTTCTACAACAAAATCTAATACACAAAGTGTGTATATATATTAACACTGACTAACAGGATGTAAAATGCAGCCTCCAAAGGGAACATTAATGGGGTTGGCTGTTTCTTTCAGAAACCATGCCACCCCTGACCATGGCTTGTGTGTAGTATTGCAACCCTCCTCTATATACTTAAATGGCACAGTGTGGAATACCTTAAGGCTATATGCGCACGCTGCAGTTTTTTCTGCACACAAATTGCAACCAAAACTGTAACCAAAACTGTGCTTTGTGACAGAGAGCTTGGAAATGTAAAAAAAACAAAACGCTTGTAATGTAGGTGCGTTTTTCACTTGGCTGGGTATCAAAATTGAGGGGGACCACACACCGTTTTTTTAAATTATTTATTTATTTATTGTACTTTACAATATAGACCCGACAAGTTGATGACCTGCGTTTTTGTTGACAAAACCGCGGGTAAAACGTATGCAAAACGCAAACAATTTGTAACCATGCGTTTTATCATGCATTTTTCATCTCATCATTGATTTTAATGAGTGACAAATGTCAAAAATGCAAGAAAGAATGAACATGCTGCTTCTTTTTTGTCACAAACTTATGTAAAAAAACCTGCTGACAAATAAACTGCAACGTGCGCATAGCAAATCTGACTTCTGATAGACTTTGCTTGGAAGTCAAATGTCAGAAAGTTCTAATAACAAAACAACTAAAAAACGCAAGAAAAAAAACACAGCATGCTCATATAGCCTTAGGCAGACATTTATTTCTATTCATTTACAACTCCTTTAAGGCTATGTCCACACTGGGCGTTTTTGCAGCGTTTTTTTAGCTATGGATTTGCCTTGGTTTTGTGCAAATCTGTGACGCTCCTGGACTATCAGGTCGTCACAGGATATTGCACAATCTACCCTCCCGTGCAGTATCCACCTCCTTCTTGGTTATGGGTCCCTAACCAAATGGTGTTGCCTACATTAGCTAATCAAATCCTAGATACACCCTGCACCACACCCACCAGACACACCAGTGGACGGCTTGAGTGGAATAGAGTCGCCCACTTGGGGGGTCAGGGAGGGGAGGTGAGGAGTGTAGTCAGTTGTAGTCAGTAGAAGTTGGTGGTTTGGAGTGGACAGTAGCCCTCGAGCTGTGAGTACCTCTGAGGAGGCCGGGAGCGGTGACTCCCATAAGAAAACTGTCTAGGTTGCAGACCGTGGTCTGGGCACAGAGGAGTTGGACCCCTGGTCGCAGGGGATCGTGACAAGGGGATCGGATCTGTTGAGCAGGACAGCCGGTGGCCTTGCACTATCACCAGGCTGCGACCAAGGCACGATGGGGTACGTGGACCCTAGGTCGGGAGTAGCTGCATGCAACCCGATAATTTACCCATGGAGACCGAAGCCTTCAAGATTCGTTCCCAACCGCTCCAAAATAGGGGCATTAGCGCAACAAGGGGGATAGGACTTTCCACCCAAAACGGTCCAGAAAATCCCAAGAGTGATCCCTGAGAGCAAGCTCCCACACTTAGCCACAGTGGGGAGCAGGACCTGGCAAGTTTCACATTACCTAGACCACTGGAAAAGTAAACTTCGTGCCAGGAGGCAGGTCACGGATCACCAGGCAGCACCATTGGGGATGGGACCCAAACTATCTCCTCTCAGCGGCAGCGGTGTCCAGAGATTTGGTTTACCCGGTTGTCGGTGTCTGCTTAATGGACTGAGTGAGTACAAGAGTGACCCCTGCATCCCACGGTCTTATTCCCACACCGAATCCCGGGGCATTTCCCCCTACCCGTGGAGGGTTCTAACACCTTGCTGCCCCGTTCCATCATCCCCGGGTACTCCCATCTGCAGCGGTGGTACTTCTAATTACCACACACCATGGATGTCGTCACAAACTCTATAATCCCTTGTAAATACTCCCTTTCATTTGAGTGGCCGCACGACCCCGAACCACTGAGAATCCGGATCCGAGCAGCCCGGCTGCTTCCACGGCGCTTTTGCTACGGTTTTTCACCCTAGTGACAGGTGGACTGGCAGATACCCTATGAGTCCACCTGTCACTAGATACCTGAAAGTGATCCAGGGTATCTGTTCAGCACTTAAATGGTGCTGGGGATTGGAGCAGGCACGCTACATTTACCGAATCACCGGCGTAGCTGTACACTCCTGTGGCTCCACTTTCCCGCTCATTAGATATTAACTGCTTTCATCTGTGATTGGTTGCAGTCAGATGTCGCCCCCAGCAACTAACTGCAACCAATCACAGACCAGGTCTGCAAGTCTATACAGAGAATGAGTGAGCCGCTCATTCAGCGGTGACCTCACTCAGACTATTCCTGGTCACAGGTATCGCCAGCTGTGACCAGGAATCAGCAGAGTGAAGTGACCGCTGATCGTGCGGCTTATTCATTCTCTGGAGCACCCAGCAGGCAGTTCAGTTCTATTGCACTCACTGTGATCTTAAGATGTAGCAGAGCTGAATTGCTGTGGAACCTCGTGTGGATTACGTCGGACCTGCAAGGCTGATGATCTGATTAATAAAGTGGTAAAACGGGCTTTTTGTAATTTTATTTCAAATAAAAGATTTTTTTGGTGCTTGTGTTTATTTCCTTTCGCTTATTACAGATTGGTGATGGGGGGTATCTCATAGATGCCTGACATTATCAATCTAGGGCTTAGTCGCAGCTATGAGCTGCAATTAACCCCTTATCACCCCGAATGCCACCGCACCAGGGCAATTCAGGAAGAGTCGGGTAAAGTGTTTGGGATTGTCGCATCTAATGGATGCAACAGTCCTGGGCGGCTGCAGGCTTATATTTTTAGGCTGGGTCTCTCCAGCCTGAGAATACCAGCCCCCAGCTGTGGGCTTTATCTTGGCTGGGTATCAAAATTTGGGTGGACCGCACGCTGTTTGTTTTTTTTTCGCTTAAATTATTTATTTAAATAATTAAAAAACAGCGTGGGGTCCCTCTTATTTTCATACCCAGCCAAGATAAAGCCCACAGCTGGGGGCTACAGTTTGTGGCTGTAGGCTTTATTTGTGCTGGGTATCACAATATGGGGGGACCCTACATCATTTTTTTTATTTATTTATTTATTTATTACTGTACGATAGACCCACAGACTCCAGTGGGGAAGAGAAGCAGTGAATATGCATGAGGCTAAGGAGCGGTACCAAAAGTAGGACGGGCTGTGAGAGCAGGTACGGATGATCCTAGAATGTATGAGCTCCTTCCAGGTTAGTGGGCGTGGCTAGCTGGGTTAGTGGGCATGAACGGCTTGCTTAGTGAGCTTGGAGATCTTTTCTCCCTGCTTCTACAATCATACTTTGGCCCCTCTGCCCCCCATGTGATAGGGGCCTGTTGAATGACGTCCTACCTGGAAGGAGCCCATACACTCTAGCATCTACCGAAGACTGGTAAGTATAGCTTACTTTACTTTTTTTTTTAACTACTCGAATGCTGGATCCAGGTCAATCTCGGCCCGGCCCAGCACTCGGGTACTGTTAAACCCTTGCAGGTCTTGACATCACATAAAAAAAATCTGTAAAAACGCCACAAAAGACGCCACCAAAACCGCAGCTGGCTCCCAGAAGACATCCTGCCACAAGATTAGGTTTTGGTCAGGAAAACAATGCTGCAAAAACGTCCTGTGTGAACATAGTCTAAAGGGTTGCGCTAGATCAGGAAAAAAAGGTCTATTTTTTTTGCAGGGGAAGCAGTACTGTTATTTAGTGACTGTATGGCATTTCCAATTATACTGATTTGCAATACCAGACACTGTCCATGAGCAAACACGACACTTTTTATGGGGCGGTAAAAGAACAGACTTTCCAAGAATTTCCTCTTAATGATTGATTTCTTCTCATTTTCTGGGAGGGTCCAGCAGGATGTGGATACTGAGAAGATCAAGCATACCCTTATGACTTGTGGTTTTAATGAAGGCTAGAAAGGTTAATATGCTGGGCTTGGTCTGACCTGAATTCCTTAGATAACGCACAGCATGGACTTTCTAGTACTAAAGCCCAAGAGAAAGTGATATGGACAAGCACAGAATATGGTTAGCTTGTGTTAGGTCTTCTGCACATGCCGTTTAATAGTTCCATCTTTGTTCTAGCCATTATTGGGTACATAGAGCCTTATTGTATCTTGGTATGTGTCTTTTTTAAATAATAAACAAAAAACCCTATTTTTCCACCCAAATGTCCATCACGTTATTGGTAGGGTACTTCACTTGCAGTAATGGTGTTCAGGTATTCTGATATTGATACATCCCGAACTGTATAATAGTAACAGGTGGCAATTTTACCATATTGTAGTCAATGTTATATGTATGAAGACATGTTGGGTAGCAGTGTGGACGGTGGCGCAACACAATGAGCAGCAATGAAATTTGAAGAGTTAAAGATAGCCATGAAGTTCTAAAGGGCTTTTCTCTTTTCATACATTTACTTTATACCTACAAAAATTTGGAGTATGTGTTTCCCTCAACCCTGAAGAGGCCACATACAACAGAAGAGCAAATGGAAAATCCTATAGAAATCAGTTTCAGGTGCACAAAACAGATATTGATTTAATCATGCAAAATTTATTAAGTGTTACAAAAAACACATACAAAGTGTTAAAAATACTTTAGATATAGGCAACACCAGTGAGGAAATAGGGGAAAAGTCGCACTACTTAGAGTAGCTGTCTGAGACCAGTACGATCTGCAACCACAAATATTAAGGCTGATATAGCTATGTATAAAATATACACATATCTAGTTCATAGAGCATATGGGCTGCTATCACAAGTAAGGGGCTTATATGCTGCTAGGGCGCAGCTGCCAGCAAGGTACTGGGAAATGCCAGCACTTGTGCATATAAATGTATGCCTTTACAGATTACAATGGCAGCATACACCCACGCAGCAGACAATCCCGCACAATACCTAATTTATGACATGCCAGCAATATGTACCAGAAACTTTAGTAATAAATTTTACCTGCAGCCATGTGTTTAACGATCAGCACCTACTCAGACAGCCACTCCTACCTCGACGCGCGTTTCACCGCTTCCGGTTTCGTCAGGAGGCATAGTGGGAATGTAGTATGTGCCTTAATATAGTGTGTGGAATCCATAACAGCTAGTAACACAATGCCGGTATCGGGCGCACTGAGCGTCATGATGTGCGTCCAGTTGGTGAGTCGCACTGCGAGCACGTCATCAGGTCACATGACCGCGTGTCACGCGGTATGCATTCCTGTGACGTAGAGTATCCATGGAGATCGGACCAAGGTCCCGCCCCCTGTAACTCACTCTAATGGCGCGTCACCCACGGGAACTGCACAGCGCATGGTCTCAGAGCGACCCCCGGATAAATAAGTGAAGCTATATCCACAGATATAATTAAATCCATCGTAGAGGTACATATATCAACATGATTATAGAACAATACATGAATGTTTGAAAATGTGATCCATACAGAGTACATAAATGCATAACCTAAAACCAGTAGTTGCAACCATTCATATGCATTAAATGAGGGGTTTTGATTTTGTACATATATAGGCAATATAGTGCAACTAACTAATGCGGGGCAATCTATATGTACAATCCAGGATCAGCTATACGTATCTCTCAAGGTATGACACTATAAGCTTTACTGCAAAATACATATATATATATATATATATATATATATATATATATATATATATATATATAGTCCAAAATGTGTACATACCTCCAGTAAATAAAAGTTAGCCTGACAGGTTTATAGGCATATATAGATATATTTCCTAGCTCACAAATAGTAGGCAGTGGGTACATCCACATATGGAGTTATTATAAGTGGAAAACATAATATATTAACCATTTTTCAAAAGCCTATTTAGCTCTAAATTTGCACCGAAAGACATATGTAATGTATTTACAGGCCACCCTAATTCTATCAGCCGGTTCTACCCCTCAACACATATACAAGAAAGTATAGATAAATTTATATATAATAACCCCACATAGTGCATAATTTAAAATATAAGCATGAAATAAGGGCTATATATCAACTAAGCCTGGGCAAAGTCCCAAGCGTAGGGATATACTGATTATATCTCACTACCACCATATCTGATCCCATTGCAATCAAACATGCCCACCCTCACATTAATAATCACATAAATTGAATATATACGTAGGGCACGACATGTATATAGGTCGCTAAAAATCGATTCCATCGTTGTTTTGATTGGTGTCTGTTAGGAATCCAGATGTGATATCGATTAAATCCATTTCATGTTCATATATGTTCCACTTGACATCATATTATATTCCAAACCTAACACTACGAATGAATATAAGGCACAGAGAGAAAACAGAAAAAAAGAGGAAAGAATTAAAATTCCATCTTTGTTCTAGCCATTATTGGGTACATAGAGCCTTATTATATCTTGGTATGTGTCTTTATTAAATAATAAACAAAAAACCCTATTTTTCCACCCAAATGTCCATCACGTTATTGGTAGGGTACTTCACTTGCAGTAATGGTGTTCAGGTATTCTGATATTGATACATCCCGAACTGTATAATAGTAACAGGTGGCAATTTTACCATATTGTAGTCAATGTTATATGTATGAAGACATGTTGGGTAGCAGTGCGGAAGGTGGCGCAACACAATGAGCAGCAATGAAATTTGAAGAGTTAAAGATAGCCATGAAGTTCTAAAGGGCTTTTCTCTTTTCATACATTTACTTTATACTTACAAAAATCTGGAGTATGTGTTTCCCTCAACCCTGAAGAGGCCACATACAACAGAAGAGCAAATGGAGAAGGGGTCATGTATGTGGCTGGCTTTCTCTATTCAAATCTATGGGAGTAACAGGTGAGGAAGCACTGCTACCACCTGTGTGCTGTAGCCATCATCTGCCTTGTTTTACTTAAAGGTGGTCCCCCATTCTCACACTATGTAAGATCCTGTGTATAAGTAACTGGGAAAATCATTCATTTGGTCCGATGTAGTGATTACCAACAACACTAATAGCACTTGTGAGCACAGGACTTTCCCATGATATCGCAGATGGCATATAAAGTTATATACACCTCCATCCTCTCAGGTTCATCATGATACCGACGCGCTCATGTTTCTGCCTCATGTCCCTTTTACCTTCCTTTTAACCTAGTTATTCACTACTGACATAAGGAAATCGGATCTGCCATAGCCAGCAGTGTTTGCACTGAGCTAGAATATGAGTTCCTTGAACTGTATCTGTGACTTCCTAATGTTTTGTAGCAGGTGAAGGAATTATAGACTTTGAATAGGATGTGCATTTTTGAATGTAATAATACCTCTTTTCTTTTTATGTACTCAAGGAAGAAATACCTGAAGGAACAAGAAACACTATAGGGTCATAAGTATTGGGACACCTACAAGTTAAAGGGGTTGTCCAATACTAGGACAACCCCTTCTGATTCCACACGTTTCCCCCAGGTAAAATAAAGCCTATACTCACCTCTTATATTGGCTCCATTACAGCATTCCCAGGCTCTTGTGACGTCACATGAGCCCCGGGTCCAATCAGCAATGGCTTCTGTCTCCCCACCTTAGGACCAAATCATTTAATGAACAGGAAGTGAGCCTTATGGCTCTCACTTATTTCCTGTTGATTGCTCATTTGGTCCGAAGGCGGGGAGACAGAAGCCAACACTGATTGGACACGGGGCTCTCATGACGTCACATGAGCCCTGGAACTCAAACCACAGCATCACTGGAATAGCGCTAGAACTAGAGGTGAGTAAAGGCTTTATTATTTTACCTGGGGAAAATGTGGAATAAGAAGGGGTTGTCCTAGTAGTGGAAAATCCCTTTAATGCTAAGGTCACACACTGCGTTTTTTTTACGCTGTGTTTTTGTGCGTTTTTTTTTGCGTCAAAAACCGCACAAAAATGCACCCGCGGCAAAAACGCATGCGTTTTTACCACGTTTTGCTGCGTTTTTGCTCACTGCGTTTTTATGCGTTTTTTATCAGTGAACAATGCCATTAAAGATTGTTGAAAAAAAAAAGGTCTGAAGGAGAATCTGTCATCACCAGGTTTTTGCTACCTCATCTGAGAGCAGCATGATAAGGAGAAGAGATCCCGAATCCACTTAGTTTACTGGATAAAGCAGTTGTGGCACAATCAGAGTTCTTGGATGTAGCATGTAGCAAAGCTGAGAAAGGTAACCCGTCCACACCACAGTTTTCTGTGCTTTCTGTGTACATTGTCTATTGAGAGTTGGCTGCTTATCAGAGGAAAGGGTTTGGTCAAACAACTGCTCACATGCGCTTTAGTCCCAGCAGTGATGCATCTTGTGATAAAACCTTCATTTTATAACAAAAATAAATAGCACACAACCTAATAAGTGACACATCTATAAATTCAATGTTTTATCCCCTATCTCATGCAGGCCTCTTATTACATAACAAAAATATGCTGACAGGTTCTTTTAAACCCCTTCACGATATTGACGTGAAAATACGTCATGGTCGGGAAGGGGTTCCCACAAAATGACTTAAACTTACATCATGGTGATCATGCAGACACAGGTGTTGTGCCCAGACAATTACCACCAGGAGATCAGCTTAAGTTATAGCTGAACTCTAGCTGTCACAGCCCAGGTCGGAGCCTGCGCCGCCCCCAGCTGTTTAATCTTCTAAATGCCACGATCAATAGTGATTGCAGCATTTAGGGGGCTGGGAGAGGGAGTGCACTACCTCTCACATCGATCGAGACCCCTGTGACATGATTAAAGGGGTTCGATCCTTGCCATCAAATCACAACCTTCAGGACTGACAGCTACGGCAAGCCTGTTAGATCATGACACAGTAAAAAATAAAAAAAATAAAAAAAAATACAGAAACTGTCTTTTCATTTATAGAGCAGTCAAAAAAGTTTAATTAAATGTGATCAAAAAGTCATGTAAATAAAAATGGTATACCTAAAAACGTCACCTTGTCCCGGAAAAAAAAGAACTATATGGTGGCTTATCAGTGAAAAAATAAATCAAAAAGTACTGCAATGCAAAATCTATTTTTTTTTCTATAAAATTAATTTTTATTGTGTAAAAGTGGCAAAACAAAAATATATATAATTGGGCATCGCTGTATTCGTACTAACCTGAACAATAAAGCTGTCTTATCACTTATGACATGGTAAACACCGTAAAAAAACGAAAAATTCCTGTTTCTTCTTGATTCTGCTTCACAAAAAGAGGAATCAAAAGCAATCAAAAAAATATTGTGTCCAAAAATGGTACCAATAAAAACTCCAACTCATTCCTCAAAAAACAAGCCCTCACATGACTCTGTCAGCAAAAAAATCATAGTTTTCAAAATCCGGTGATGCAAAAATATTTTATTTTGTAAAAAAGCATTTTCAGTGTGATAGTAACCAAACCTAAAAAAAAATATATAAATGTGGTATCCTTCTAATTGTACTGACTAGAGGAATAAATCCGCCTAATCACTTATACCACATGATGTACTGTGTAAAAAATGTATAATGCCAATTTTCAACTACTGTTGATTGTGTTCATTCTGCCTCCCAAAAATTGCAGTACAGTGCAGCTCATATTTATACTGTGCTCTATGGTAAGCGCTAACATCGGGAAGTAACATGTAAGTCTCTGAAAAACATGATTAAAACAAAATTGCCAACGGAAAAGTCACTGTAGTGAGGCAGAGGGAATCACTTTTAACTCCCGTGTGGCCTGTGGTGCAGTGGTATCCAATATTTAAGTGTCTGAAAGTGCTGTCAACAAGGCTTTTTTTCACCTTTGAAAAAAATGGACAACTCTGAACAGAAGCCAAACAAAATGCGGAGAAACTCTCTGCCTGTGGATCAGTCGGGGGATTTCACCTCAATCATATTTTGTAAATGTAGCTGGAAACCCTAATGTAAGAGCTCAGCATAGAGCACAGGATAAACATGAACTGATCCAAAATGTTCTGTACCCCAAATTGACACCAATAGCATTTAACTTAACCCACAAAAAACAAGTCCCAATTCAGGGCCATCATTTGTTAATGAAAAAATAGGGGGCTTCCACAAAGGCCTTAGTAGCACAAAGGCCTTGGAAAAAGCGCTGTGGCTCCCCCCCCCCAAAAAAAAAGAAATCCAGTAAAATCTGTACTCACAAATTCAAATACCCTCCTCCATTCTGAACTTCGCTGTGTGCCTACACCACAGTTAATGTCCCATTGTTTGGAATTGTTGTAGTGAGGAAAGCCCACTTAATTTAAGAGGTCTTTGTCTCCAGAAACACGGGTTGGGCACAATGTATGGGTACTACAATGTACTAGGCACTACAAGGATTATTTGCAATTATTCTGCAGCATTCACTGCGTTTCACTGCAGAGGTATTTTCCAGAGACCAAATTGTCACCACACCCATAGATGAGTAGAGTTGAGCGCGGTTTGTGGTTCGTGGTTCTCCAGTTCGTGGTTTGAGCGATTTTGGGGGGTGTTCTAGATCGAACTAGAACTCGAGCTTTTTGCTAAAAGTTCGTTAGCTCGAGTTACGTTCGAGAACGGTTCTATCAGCCAAAAGCCAAGCTAATTACTAGCTGGCTTTTCGCTGTAATAGTGTAAGTCACTCTGTGACACACACTATTATGAAACTTCAGCGTATAGTGTGCGGGGACTGCGCATTCAGATCACTGCTGCTGGTATAATGGCGATCTCCATTTATTTTTTCTTTTCTTCCTTCCCTAAGCGCGCATGTAGTCGGGTGGGCCAGCATGTCAGCCAATCCCAGACACACACACAGCTAAGTGGACTTTTTGCCAGACAAGCAAGGGCATGTGTCATAGGATGTCCATGTCACATGTCCCTGCATTATAAAAACGGGTAATTGCCTGTCTGGATGCCATTATCTGCCTTCTGCGTCTGGGTGTCAGTCACCGCTGACGCAGCTCCTGTCGCCAGTCCTGCTGTGTACGCTCTACACACAGTGCTATACAGAATAGGGATAGAAGTTTCTTCCAGCCCTTTTAAGGGCTAATTACAGCTGGCCCAGAGCCATAGGTGACAGTCAGGTCCGTGGAAACAGTTTTTAACAGCTACAGATAACAGCGTCTGTGTAGCTAAGCTCAGGGACTTCCTTGCTGCATTTCACCATTAGGAGGGATAGAAAGTGAGGCTTCCTTTCCTCTACACTGACCCACAGCCCTGCCACTGTACCTTCCTGCCCTTTTTAGCAAAGCCATTATAATAGCAGAGTGCTGCCAGTTAGTGCCATCCAAAGAGTGGCTGCTGTCCTCCATTATTGTGACACTTGTGCCAAGCAAGTCCCACCACCTCTGCATTCTCCCCTCCTGCACATTTTTGCAAAGCCATTTTAATTGAAAAGAGTGCTGCCAGTTAGTGGCATCCAAAAAGTGGCTGTTGGACTTCATTAGTGTCCCACTGGTGCCAAGCAATTTCCAGCACCTCTGCATTGCACCCTCAAGCTCATTGTTACTAAGCCATTATAATAGCAAACACTGAGGAAACTTAGTGGCATCCAAAAAGTGGCTGTTGGACTTCATTAGTGTCCCACTGGTGCCAAGCTATTTCCAGCACCTCTGCATTGCACTGTCAAACTCATTTTTCCTAAGCTATTAGAATAGCAAACTGTGCTGCCAGTTTAAGGGCCATAGTTGCATTGTCAGGGATAGTTATTGTTGTTTATTCTGCTGTCAATAAAGGTAGACCACCGCTGCAATCTACACCACCTCTCAATTTTTACTACCACATTTTAAGTGCACAATCTTGTCGCAATCAAAATGAGTGGCAAAATGACAGATGCTGGTGGAAAGGGGAACAGGCGTGTTGGAAAAGGAAAAAAAGTGTTTGTCCGTGGGGAAGGTGGCAAAGCTCCATTAACATCTGCTGAAGATAGGCCATCTTCCAGCAAAAGTAAGATGTCTACTACTTTCTGTGGACAATCCGATGATTTTCAATCATCGGATTGACGATTGATGATTTTCATTCCGATGGACAATCCGATGATTTTATGGACATGAACAACTGGAACAAAGGTAGATGATGGCCAAAAAAAGAAAATGCTTGAATGGATCTCAAGTGGTCCAACAAGTGCCCTCTCCGCCACCTCATCTATCGCATCCAAAAAACACCAGTCCTCTGAGTTGTCATCCCAATCACACTTGCTTTCTCCCAGCTCTCAAGTCTCCATCCGCCGTGCACAGTATGGTGGAACAGAGATGGATGAGTCTGCAGAGCTGTTCAGTCACACTATAGCCTGGGAATCAGAGGTCTGCTCCCAAGCTACAGTGAGTACAGACCAGAAAATGGTCTGCAGTAATGCCCAGAACCTTTGTGACTCAGATTCAGGCCGTGAGGACCAAGTTTCTGAGCATAATGTTGACCCTTATTCACAAACTGTAACATCTGTTGTTATAGACAATGAGGAACATACTGATGACGATGAGACGCAGATACCAGATTGGGATGACAACTTAAATATTCGGTCAGGGCAGGAAGAGGCTCGATCTGAGGGTGAGGGGAGTGCAAACACAACAATTGTTGAGGAAGTTCTAGATCCCACCTACTGTCAACCCCCAGTCAGGCACTCGAGGAGGTCAACAGAGGCGGTGGAGGAGGATGCAACTGACGACGAAGTTACCTTGCGCCTTCCTGGACAGAGTCGGAGCACTGGTAGCACGTCTACAACTGCATCCTCAGCCACCACTCTGCCTCTGAGCAGTAGTCGGGGTGGCACAGCAGGTCGCATGCCCTCTAAGCCTTGCCTAGCCTGGTCCTTTTTTGACCTTGCAAAGGATCGCCCAAATCATGTGATCTGTAAAATTTGTCGGGAATCTGTTAGTAGAGGCAAAAACCTCAGCAGTTTGACAACTTCTTCCATGAATTGTCACATGACTAAATATCATATTTCCCAGTGGGAAGCTCACCGTGCTGTAATGCGGCCTAGTGGAGTGGACCATCCACCGCCTGCCCCTTCCAGTGCATCCGCGCACTCTTCCTCTTCTAAGACTGTGGGGACAGCTGTCACACCTGGTTTTCCACGCACAACTTCCACCACTGTAACCGCAACAGGCAGTTTGCTTGGTAGGTCGTCAGTTGGTTTGGAAGGGGAAACAAGTGCGTGTGTACACCTCTGTCAGACATCGATAGCACCAACATTGGATGAAGGCAACATCATGTCTCCGCCTGCACTTTCCTCACAAACCTGCATTTTTCCAGGGACACCCTACTCAACACCGTCTACACACAGCAGCCAGATCTCTGTCCCTCAGATGTGGACAAATAAAAGGCCATTTCCTGTGACCCATGACAAAGCCAAGAGGTTGACTTTATCCCTCTGTAAGCTCTTGGCTACCGAAATGCTGCCTTTCCGCCTGGTGGACACACAGGATTTTAGAGACCTTATGTCTGTCGCTGTGCCCCAGTACCAGATGCCCAGTCGCCACTACTTCTCTAAGAAATGTGTGCCCACACTACACCAGCATGTCGCACACAACATCACCGCTTCCTTGAGAAACTCTGTGTGTGAACGGGTGCATTTCACCACCGATACTTGGACCAGTAAGCATGGACAGGGACGTTACATGTCGCTGACTGGGCACTGGGTAACTATGGTGATAGATGATGAAGGGTCTGCTGCACAAGTCTTGCCGTCCCCACGACTTGTGTGTCAATCCTCTGTCTGTCCAAGTTCCTCCACTGCTTCTGCCTCCTCAACCTCATCTGGATCCTCCACCTCCGCCCCAAGCCTGCATGGTCAGGCCACCAGCATTGTAACTGCGCAGAAGGAATCACGCACCCCTCATTACTATGCTGGCAGCAGAGCGCAACGGCATCAGGCTGTCTTTATCTTGAAATGTCTTGGAAATAAGAGTCACACAGCGGCTGAGTTGTGGGCAGCTCTGGAGACTGAGTTTGGTAAATGGTTGTCTCCACTCAACCTGCAACCTGGTAAGGCCGTGTGCGACAATGCTGCAAACCTGGGTGCGGCCCTTGGCCTGGGCAAGGTGACACACGTGCCTTGTATGGCTCACGTGTTGAACCTTGTTGGCCAGCAATTTTTAACACACTATCCCGGCCTAGATGGCCTTCTGAACAGTGCACGAAAACTGTCTGCTCACTTCCGCCGTTCAACCACCGCAGCTGAGCGACTTACATCGCTCCAGAAGTCTTTCGGCCTGCCGGTTCATCGCCTGAAATGCGATGTGCCGACACGCTGGAATTCGACTCTCCACATGTTACAGCGACTGTGGCAGCACCGCCGAGCCCTGGTGCAATACGTCATGACGTATAGCCTGGGCCAACGAGATGCAGAGGTGGGGAAGATCACCCTGATGGAGTGGTCTCAGATCAAGGACCTATGCACCCTTCTGCACAGTTTTGACATGGCGACGAATATGTTTAGCGCTGACAATGCCATTATCAGCATGACAATTCCAGTCATTTACATGCTGGAGCACACGCTAAACACTATTCGGAGTCAGGGGGTGGGACAACAGGAAGGGGAGGAACTACAGGAGGATTCATATGCGCAAGAGACAACAACATCACCAAGGTCCAGACGTTCATCATCACCAAGGCGGCAGGCATGGGACCATGGGGGACAGGGATCAACAAGGGCGCATGGTAGCAGGCAAAATGTTGAGGAAGGTGCAGGAGAACATGAAGAAATGGAGGACGAACTGTCCATGGACATGGAAGACTCAGCGGATGAGGGAGACCTTGGTCAAATTTCAGTTGAAAGAGGTTGGGGAGAGATGTCAGAGGAAGAAAGAACGGTTAGCACCTCTATGCCACAAACACAGCATGGACTTGGTCCGCATGGCTGTGCAAGACACATGAGCGCCTTCTTGCTGCACTACCTCCAACATGACCCTCGTATTGTCAAAATTAGAAGTGATGATGACTACTGGCTTGCCACACTATTAGATTCCTGGTACAAGTCCAAATTTTGTGACATAATTCCAGCCATAGAAAGGGACGCACATATGCAGGAGTATCAGCAGAAGCTGTTACTCGATCTTAGCTCGGCTTTTCCACCAAACACCCGTGCAGGTGCAGGGAGTTAATCTCCCAGTTGTAACTTGATAAACATGGGACGGTCTCGTCATCTTCAACAGTCTACCCGTACCAGTAGCACCGTATCTGGTGCTGGTAACAGCAATTTTATTGAATCTTTTCATAATTTTTTTAGACCCTCCTTTGCAAGGCCACCAGAGACAACAAGTCTGACACATAGTCAACGGCTGGAGAGGATGATACAGGAGTATCTCCAAATGAACATCGATGCCATGACTTTGGAAATGGAGCCTTGCTCATTTTGGGCTTCAAATCTTGAAAAATGGCCAGAGCTCTCCACTTACACCTTGGAGATCTTGTCGTGTCCAGCTGCCAGCGTTGTCTCTGAACGTGTCTTCAGTGCTGCTGGGTGTGTGCTGACAGATAAGCGCACGCGTCTGTCCAGTGACAATGTGGACAGACTAACGTTCATCAAAATGAACAAGTCATGGATCCACAAGGAATTTACTACCCCTGTGTCATCCTGGGGAGAGTAGATGCTTGTGGATTTGGAATGTGCTTGATGCAAAATTACCTCTGAAGTGTACAACTGGGGCACAAGTGCTGCCACTGAAGGGGTGGGTGTCTGTGTGGCCCAATTTTTGGAAAAAACTCCACTTGGAGTCACCTTGCGGTGTTTTACATGATTTTACAAGGGCATGCCATGCCTATATCTGTGTCTCCTCCTCTTTTTCCTCGTCCAGCTGTTTAGTTTTCGCATGAGTATTTGTCCTTGTCACTTTCCCATGTGTTTGTGTTGTCTTGTGAGTTGTTTGTCACCTTTTGGACACCTTTTGAGGGTGTTTTCTAGGTGTTTTTATGTGTTTGTGATTGCCTCCCATTGTTTCCTATGGGTTCGAGTGGTTCGCTGAACCGGTTCGGCGAACCGAACTCGAACCAGACCTCGGTTCGGCGAACCGAGCTTGAGCCGAACCGCGACCGGTTCGCTCATCTCTATAGATGAGTTCTCAGAAGGGTGTTATTTCCAAAATGTGGCCACTTGAGGGCTTTTCTGCTGTTCTGGCACTTAGGGGTTCTGCAAATGTAGTCCACAAACGTTTCTTGAAAAATCTGTACTCCAAAAGTCAAGTGGCGCCCCTTTCCTTCTGAGCTCTGCAGTCTGGTCAAACACTACTGTACAGTCACATGTGGGGTATTGCCACGTTCAGAGAAATAGTGTAAGACATTATGAGGCCTGTTGTGTCTATTTCTTTTGTGAAAATTGGAAATCTGGGGCTAAAACAACATTTTATTCTTTCTTCACTGCCCAGTGGTATAAAATTCAGTTACCCACCTGTGAGGTCAAAATGCCCACAGCACTCCTAGGTGAATTCATTGAGGGTGGTCTTTGACCTTTTCTCGCGCCTGCGCATTACAGTACTTTGCTCTGCCCTCAGCAGAGTAAATCAAAGTGTGCATGCACAGGAGCGCAATGGAGGCCTCGGTGTGAAAGACACAGGATGTGTCATGCACACAAGGCTGGGCAGGAGGACGGTGGTCGTACAAGGTGGAAGAAACGCCAGATTGAGAGCAGCCACCCATTGGACCGGACCGCCCCTTAGGTCAGTATTATTATGACCATTTGTCTGCAATTTTAATACTAAGCAATCACCCCCTCCATGGATTGGTAGTGTGTGAGTGGTTTCTCCATCAGTATTTTGCACTTGTGTTGCCTTCATCTTTATTAAGGGGTTTTGCTGCATACTGTTTGTGCACTTGATTCTATGGACTGGGCAGGTAAAAACTTTTGCCCTTTTGTTGCTGTGAATTATGTTCCAAATGAGACCCAAAATCCTGTGAATATATGAGAATGTCATCAAGGTAAATGATTACAAATTTCCCTAACAGATGAGAAAACACATCATTAACAATGGTGGAAAATCACAGGTACATTGGTTAGACCAAATGGCATCACCAAATTTTCAAAGTGCCTCTCCGGCATATTGAACGCTGTCTTCCACTCTTCCTCCTTTCTAACCTGAATCAGATTAAAGACCCCCCCTAAGGTCGAATTTAGATAACCATTTAGCACTGGCAATCTGATTAAATAGGTCAGAATGAGTGGCATAGGAAATGAATCAAGAAACATCATCTGGGTGAGCTCACGGAAGTCAAGGCACAGTTGTAGTCTACCATCCTTCTTTTTTTAACAAAGAAGAAACCAGCAGCCACAGGAGGTGAGGATGGTCTGATGTGTCATTTAGCCAAACTCTCATTATATACTCCTTAAGAGCTAATCTCTTAGGGTCTGATAAATTATACAGTCTGTACTTGGGCATCTTTGCCCCTGGCTTCAAGGATATGGTGCAGTCATAAGGTCTATGTGGAGGCAACTCATGACAACCCTTCTCAGAGAACACATCCCCAAAATCTGAGAGGAGATCCAAAAGACTAGTGGTTCCTTACAATATGTGCTCCATTTAATGATGTCTTGGATTTTCCAATCAACAATGGAATTATATAATGTAAACTAGGGGAACCATAGTACAATTTGTGAACAGAAATGCTCTGAAATGAACAAGAAATGAACTCCAAACGGAGTACCACTATACGGAGTTCCAGCCCCAGTGCATAGTAAACAAAACCCCCTTGACAAAGAGATGAGTCAATGGCAAAAATAAGTTTTCCAACTGCTGTTTGTCCGTGGCACAGAGGGACAGCTACTAACAAAGTGTCCCTTTTTGCAACAATAAAAGCAAACTCCTTCCATTTTAGCGGTAATGAAGCTTTTCCTCTGATAGGACTACCCTCCAAGCTGCATGGACTCGGGTGAGGCCTCTGGAGGTAATGTGGTACAGCAACCCCCTCCCAGAGAGTTTTGGTATTATGAGACCTTTGTTGGCAACGGTGATCAATACGAATTACAAGAGACATGGCACACTGAAAAGATGGAGGCGTTTTATACATTACCAACGCCTCCTTACCTCTTGGACACACCCTGAATAAACTGTTTTTTGAGTGTGACGCCCTGGCGCCACCAGCTGGTCACACAGAATAGGCCCCCGCATAACACCTTCCCACACCAGGTTACATCATGCCAACAAAAACCCTAGTCACCCCCCCAGGGTAGGAAAGTCACACCAGTGGGCGGGACCAGGCGGATGGAGAACGCCCACCTAGGGGTCTAGAGAACCTGGGGCGGGAAAAGTAGTAGTTGTATGTAGAGAGTTGGAAGTTGGAGTTCAAGGAGAGAGGAGTCAGTCGAGTGGAGTGGAGGAGTTGAGAGGAGAAAGTGAAGTGCTGAGTCAGAAACGAAAGGCGTCGGAGTTGGAGCCCCGGCGTACTGGCTAGGTGGCAGACGGGGGTCCGTGTCTGTCAGGAGATGGGAATATGGCTGCCAGAGATCCAAGGTGGACCGGGGCAGGGTTGGAGCCCGCCGGTACCGACACCAGAGAACCAACCCGGAAACTGTGCACAGAGGGGGTACTTGGACCCTGAAGCCAGAACTGGAACCAACAACCTAGCTAATTAACCAATTGAGGGCAGGATTTTAGGTCCTGTCCCAATCAAATTCCCAAAAGCAGACAACAGCCCACCGCGGGGGTGGGGCATCTGCCAGGGCCCGGTAGATCCCAAGGGCCAGCGTCAGCGGGCACGGCTCCCAAAGAAAGTACCGGGAGTGGACTCCCATGTTTCACACCGAGAAGTCCACCACACCAAAAACACAGTGCAGAGGAAAGTGACACAGACCATCAGCCCGGGTGTGGGACCAGAGTACACCTGGCCGCGGCGGCCGGCCACCAGCACCTTGGTTTACCATTGGACTTGTGTGATTCATTCAATCGTGAGTAAACTAACAACCCCCAGTCTGACTGGGTGCGCCGGCCCCTGCAATCACCACCCTCAGCACAGAGACAATGGGACCCGGGGCATCCATCCCTACCCACGTAGGGGTTTACATCCAGCTGCCACCCCATCGCCCCCGGGAGCCCCACAACAGCAGCGGTGGTGCCACACTTCACCACACATCGTGAGTGGCGTCACAGACTATTTCCGGCAAATCCTGTACAAATACGTCCCCTTTTATTTGAAGTGTCCGCGCGACCCCCGGGTCCGGTAGAATTCCTCGAGCCACACTGCAGATCCGGATCTGAGCAGCCCGGCTGCTGGCACGGGGGCGGCACATGAGCGCAGGGTCATTCCACTTAGTGCCCTTGGACCTACGCCAGAATTTGCAGCAAAGATCCTCTGCCAGACGATTCCCCTGATGCAGTGAATGGATTATAGACTCAGTTAAAGAGGCCACACAGCAAGTTGATGCCTGTGTTGATCCCAGATACCAGAGAAACCATCGGGCAGTGTGTCAGAATCTGCAATGTGAACAGAGCCCGCCACTGCCATGGCAGTCGGAGAAGTTTGTGCAAAACTGTGTGACAGTCTGCTTATCTGGGGCTAAAGCAATACTTTTGTGAGAAAAAGTAATTGGGGTTTTTTTGTGTTTTTTTTTTAGTTTCACATTGCTTTAGTTCTGTGAGGCACCTAATGAGTTAATAAAATTCCTGAATGTGGTTTTGAGCACTTTGAGAGGGGCGATTTTTAAAATAGTATCTATTTTGGGTATTTTCTGTCACATAGGACCCTCAATGTCACTTCAAATGTGATGTGGTCCCTAAAAAAAAAAATTGATTTTGTAAATTTTATTGGAAAAATGAGAAATTGCTGATAAACATTTAACCCTTCTAACTTTTTGATAAAAAAAATATATATTTAAAAAATGGAGTCTATCTGAAGTAGACATGTGGCAAATGTTATTTATTAATGACTTTGTGTGATATAACTGTCTGATTTAAGGGAATAAATATTCAAATTTTGCAAAAATGCAACATTTTTACACTTTTTGGAAAATTTTCGTTATTTTCATAAGTAAACACAAAATATATGGACCTAAATTTGCCATTAACATGAAGTACAATATGTCACAAAAAAAACAGCTCCTAATCACCTCAAGATGCTAACAGCAGGCTTGGGGTGAAGGGGTTAAGCTTATAGGAGATTTTATGACATTTTGTTTTAAATACATAAGGATTACTTCAGAGATGGTCCTCCTCTTTCCACTTGCAACTATGATAGCTTCCAGCCTTTGTACACATTTTTGGACTGTGTCTTTGGGCACTTTTGCCCATTCACCCAGGAAATTATGTTTGAGAGCAGACCATGATGTTAGTGTACCGCCCCGCTCTCGGCAGCCGAGCTGCTCGGATCCGGTCCTTCTGTGGGTGGCTCGAGGGTCTCCGGACCTGGGGGGGGTCTCGCGGTCACTTCAAGTGAAAGGGGGGGTGATGGGATGGTGGATGTAGGACGTATATGTACGGGCTGGGCTGTACGGAGTTCGTGACGCCACCCACGGTATGTGGTGAAGTTGGACACCACCGCTGAAGTTACGGGGCACCCGGGGGAGATGTTGTGCAGCAAGTTGTTAACCCCTCTGTGGGCAGGGATGGTGGCCCCGGGATCCGTTGGGATTTGGTGATGCAGGGAGATGGGAGACCGCAGGGTGCTGGTGTACTCACTATTAGAAAACACAAAAGTCTCTGGTAAACCAAGGTGATGGTGGTCGGTGCCCACAACCGGCTGAGGTTGGGTTCCCCCACCTGACTGGTGGTCTCTGTCTTTCTCCTGCACCTGTTTTAGAATGGTGGACTGCCTGTGCTTGCAACTTCAGGAGTCCGCTCCCGGCTAAGTGTCGCCTAAGGAGCCCTTTGCCTGCAGACGCTGGCCCGTGGGATCTCTGAGCCGTGGCCTATTATCCCCCTCGGTGGGCTGTTGCCTTCAGTAGGGACTTTGGGTGGGACAGGACCTCTAGTCCTGGCCGCAATCAGTTAATTGACCAGTTCCAGTCGCTTCTGGACCTAGCTTCAGGGTCTGAGTACCCCCCTGTGTTCTCCGGTTTCCGAGTCGGTTCCCCGGGTCGATACCGGCAGGCTACAACCCTGTCCCGGTCCACCTCGGTTCCACCGAGCCGTCTTCCTGGCTCCTGTAGACGGAGATAGCCATCTGCCTCCTAGCCAAAGGCACCAGGGCTCCTACCCTGGTACCTGTCAGTTTGCCTCAGGCCCAGACACAAGCGTGACCTCCACTCCTCTCTCTGAACTGAACTGCACTCCACTCAACTCACTTTTCCCCGCCCCGGGCTGTCTAAGACTCCTCGGTGGGCGTCTTCCAACTGCCTGGTTCCGCCCCCTGGTGTGTCTATCAAGCCTTGAGGGGGTGACTAGGGTTTTAAGGTTGGCTGTGTGTTACCTGTGAGGGAAGGGTGTAATGCGGGGCCATATTTGTGACTACCTGGCCCTGCGGGGGTGTTTCTCTGGTAAGGGCACATGACTACTTCACCGCATCAATGGGACAATGGATGTAGCCATGTACCGTAAAATACTGAGTGACAACTTCCTTCCCGCCACCAGGGTCATGGCTGGGGCTTCCAGCGTGACAGTGACCCAAAACATACAGCCAAGTCACAAAAGAGTGGCTCAAAAAAAAGCATATTAAGGTCATGGAGTGGCCTAGCCATTCTCCAGACCTTAATCCCATAAAAAACTCATGGGGGGACTGTGCCCAAGCATCTCGACAGCTCTCAGCGCTAGCCAAGTATCTCGAGTAATGAGATGCTCGGGCAAGCACCGAGTATCATCGAGAATGCTCGCCCATCCCTAATCATTATACATAAAAAATTCTTATACTTTTCATAGATTTTTTTCCCATATCTCCCATGATTGGTTCTGTGTCGCCCCAGGCTATAGGCTACTCGGTCCCGGGCGATATATTGCTGGGGAGATGTCACTGGGTGGCCGTTGCCCGGTTCCGTGACCCTGGGGTCACTTTTAAAAGGGGAAATTTTTACAGTGGATTTGAAAGAACAGTTTTATCGTGACGCCACTTGCGGGTTGCGGCTATTTAGTGGAGCCGCCTCGGCACAGTTCTCACTATGTTGTTCCCACTAATAATTTTTGCAATTTTTCCTACTATGTTCTATGATTTTAATTTTTTTGTATAAAAGAATGGTTTTATGAAGATTCCAAATTGCTGAAACCTTTCCTTTCTAGATTTATTACCTGCTGGCACTATCAGAATCCGATGCAATGGACTTCATCACTGACCGGGGAGCTGACTAAACCCCCTTCTGTAGTACAGGATAGCTCCTTTAAAAGGTGAAGCTTCTGCTATAGATATACAAAGCTGCACAAATAATGCAATGTATTGTGAACATAGTATTAGCTTTTCAGCACACAATGTTCAGTAATGTAGACATAACGTGCAGTGACTGCAGTAATAACGATATCTCTAATATCGCACTGTAAACAAGAATCAAATGGCCTTACAGAATCTCGTCTCGGAGTTGATTCAGAAGTTCAAACAGGCAGGATTGGGACTTGTAAAGGGTTTCATGTAAATAAAGCTTAGGGGTGCTTCACACATAGTGAGAACGCTACCGAAATCGCTGCTACGGCACGGTTTTGGTGACGCAACAGTGACCTCATTAGCGATCTCGCTGTGTGTGACACTGAGCAGCGATCTGGCCCCTGCTGCGAGATCGCTGCTCGTTACACACAGCCCTGGTTCGTTTTCTTCAAAGGCGCTCTCCCGCTGTGACACACAGATCGCTGTGTGTGACAGCGAGAGAGCGACGAAATGAAGCGAGCAGGGAGCAGGAGCCAGCATCTGGCAGCTGTGGTAAGCTGTAACCAGGGTAAACATCGGGTAACCAAGGTGGTTACCCGATATTTACCTTAGTTACCAGCCTCCGCAGCTCTCACGCTGCCTGTGCTGCCGGCTCCGGCTCTCTGCACATGTAGCTGCAGTACACATCGGGTTAATTAACCCGATGTGTACTGTAGCTAGGAGAGCAAGGAGCCAGCGCTAAGCAGTGTGCGCGGCTCCCTGCTCTCTGCACATGTAGCTGCAGTACACATCGGGTTATTTAACCCAATGTGTACTGTAGCTAGGAGAGCAAGGAGCCAGCGCTAAGCAGTGTGCGCGGCTCCCTGCTCTCGCGGTTATGATCGCTGCTTCGGCTGCTGTGTTTGACAGCTAAGCAGCGATCATAACAGCGACTTACAAGGTCGCTGTTACGTCACAGAAAATGGTGATGTAACAGCGACCTCATTGTCGCTGTCGCTTAGTGTGAACCAGCCCTTAGTCATAACGAAGAGTTGTGCAACTCTCTAATATGCTTCATCATTCTTATCCATTCTTGACCTTATCCTCTTCTGCTTTTTGTCAGTGAATGGACGAAAACCTGTTGTCAACATTCTCCTAATAGGATGGCCCCCTAGAGAATCCAAGAAATACATCCAGGCTACATACGGTAGCTCACAGAGAGTTGGCTAGAATCATTTCTTTGCTGAAACACAGAATTGTATGGAAGTACTTAATACATTAATACATTAGGTTGGTATTATATTGGAAGAGTATGCTGGCTTTATTTGGATACTGTATGACAGACAGTAATGCTTGAGCATTATGATGGATTTTTTATTTAACCCTGGGACACTCCATGACAATATTTGTTACTATGTCTGATTTTCTTTAAAGCCAACTCGTAGCTTTAAAATAGTCGTCCAACAACAAGTAGTTGAACAAATATTTGGGATCATTCGACTTTTCTGGGAAACACAGAAAAAATTATTTGATCCCTTCCTGATTTTGTCAGTTTACCCACTTTCAAAGACATGAACAGTCTATAATTTTAAGGGTAGGTTAATTTTAACAGTGAGAGAAAGAATATCCAAAATGAAATCTAGAAAATCACATTGTATAAATTATATAAATTTATTTGCATTTTGCAGTGAGAAAATAAGTATTTGATCCCTTTGGCAAACAAGACTTAATACTTGGTGGCAAAACCCTTGATGGCAAGCACTGCAGTCAGCCGTTTTTTTGTAGTTGTTGATGAGGTTTGCCCACATATCAGGAAAAATTTTGGTACACTCGTCTTTGCAGATCATCTCTAAATCTTTAAGATTTTGAGGCTGTCGCTTGGCAACTCAGAGCTACAGCCGCTGACGGAGTTGGAAACAGCGCCTGAGGATGGTGCTTCTATGAAAGCGCCATTTTCTGGGGCGGCTGCGGACTGCAATTCGTAGCGCGTGGGGCCCAGAAAGCTTAGGCCACTGTGCACTGCGGATTCCAATTCCCAGCTGGCTAGTTATACCTGGATGGACATAAAAATTGGACAAAGCCCACGTCGTTTTTTTTTAATTATTTCATGAAATTCATGAAATAATTAAAAAAAAAAAGGTCTTTCCTATAATTTTCATTCCCAGCTGGGTATAAATAGGCAGCTGGGGGTTGGGGGCAGCCCATACTTGTCTGCTGTACCTGGCTGACATACAAAAATATGGCAAAGCCCATGTCGATTTGGAATCCGCAGTACAGGGTGGCCCAAGCTTTCTGGCCGCCCCACTGCGAATTGCAGTCCGCAGCCGCCCCAGAAAATGGTGCGTTCATAGAAGCGCCATCTTCTGGCGCTGTATCCAACTCTTCCAATGGCTCTGGTGCCGGGTGGCTCACTGGGTAATAATGGGGTTAGGGCCAACTGTGTATTATCAGCTGGCCCTTAGCCCAAAATTCATGGTGTTACACCAATATTAGACATGGCCACCATGTATTTCTAGTAAAGATAAAAAAAAAAACACAACACAGAGAAATATATTTTTATTAGAAATAAAACACAACACAATTAGTGACTCCATCTTTCTTTATTGAACTAAAGAACCCTCCCTTTCCCCTCCACCATAGTCCTGGGTCGAGGGTCCCACGATGTCCAATCCGGATCCAATATCATCTGATCGGTTTACCGGAAGGCAAACCGATCAGATGATGTGTCAGGTTCAAGAACCTGAATCAGATGACATATCAGCTGATTGTTTAAAAGCCGTTTAAACAATCAGCTGATGCATCAGTAGAAAAAAAACTATACTGACCTCTCTGCAGACTCCCGGGACACGTCCGATCGGCTCCAAGACCTGCCGGTAAGCAGCTGATGCTGTCACCTGACAGCATCATCTGATCATTTTAACCAGCCGGGCAATAAAAAGCTGGCCGGCTTTTCACCGCTGGATTTAAACGATCAGATGATGCTGTCAGGTGACCGCATCAGCTGATTACCGGAAGGTCCTGGAGTGATTGGACGTGTCCCGGGAGTCTGCAGAGAGGTGAGTATGCTATATTTTTTTTCTACTGTTCACTTTTGATTTTGCTTAGCAGCGAATGTACAGGCAGAGAGAAGCTGACAAACATACGCTACTAAGTGAAAGTCACACATGTCACATGGGAGGAAGAACACAGGATTCTTCCTCCCCCTAATACTCAGACAACATTGCTCACAGCAGTGACCTGGGAATCAGAAATGCTTACAGGGGTCTTCCCCATGCTGTTCCCATGTCAATTGAGCACTGTTCTTATACATTTGTGATATTTTTAGGCTTTCTGCAGACCGCAGGGGTTACCCCGGAAAAATGCTTTAGTTTCCCATAGGTTAACATTGGGATCGGGTTGAGCACCCGAGCATTTCAATATGCTCGATCCGAGCATCGAGCACCCAAGCATTTTACTGCTGGCTCATAACTAATAATGATATGTTAAATCATGTCCGATATTTAAACCGGGTGGGGACCTAGTTTGTAAAAGGTATATCCACTATGCTTCTCTATTACCTACTACCATGTTTCCCCGAAAGTAAGACAGTGTCTTACATTCTTTTTACCCCCAAAAGTCCCACTATGTCTTACTTTCGGGGTATGTCTTATATTGGAAAAAAAATCCCACAGCAATCGCAGCAAGTCTCCATGCAATGTACCGTATGGGGACTTGCCACGATTGCGCCGTAAGTGTACCGCAAGTTAAGGAAACAGGTACTTCACTTTCCATGTTTGTTCTGCATAAAAATAATAAATTACATCAAGGAAAGAAAATGAACAAATAAAGTTTTAATTCCTGGAGTGGTAAAATGGACTAGGCAAGAGGCTGCACCAGAGCGCAGCGGTGTCAGCAGCGGCTGGTATTGATACATGGCCGGCACTGGGACTCTGCGCTGCCGCAATTCCTGGAGTGGTAAAAAGGAATAGGCAAGAGGCTGCACCAGAGCACAGCGGTGTCAGCAGCGCCTGGTACTGATACATGGCCGGCACTAGGACTCTGCGCTGCCGCAATTCCTGGAGTGGTAAAATGGACTAGGCCAGAGGCTGCACCAGAGCACAGCGGTGTCAGCAGCGGCTGGTACTGATACATGGCCGGCACTAGGACTCTGCGCTGCCGTAATTCCTGGAGTGGTAAAATGGACTAGGCAAGAGGCTGCACCAGAGCGCAGCGGTGTCAGCAGCGGCTGGTACTGATACGTGGCCGGCACTGGGACCCTGCGCTGCCGCCTGGTCTACATCAGCCACCTAGATCTCACCGTTATTAGGACCCAGGGAGGGAGGCGCAGTCGGCTCTAGGACCCAGCGCGGCTCGCACATTCCTCTCATTCCAGTGAATGGGGCTGATTGTTGGTGCAGAGCGCTGAGTGCAGCACACACTGTCCGCTGTGTCGGGACCATGCTGAGCCGGGACCAGGCTGAGCCCCCGGCCGCGCTCCAGCCCCTGCACCCAAACTTTCTGCACAGGACTCGTGTGTCAGGTAAAGGGGGAGGGAGGCCGCTTTGTCTCCAGAGAAGGGGAAAGTAGTGCAGAGTGCGGGAACAGGGATGGGAGGCAGGAACGGACAACATTACTGCGTCTCCCACAGTCTCCACATCCCTCCGCTCATTCCGCTCCAGATCCGTTTACTACATCTGACTTTCGGGGTACGTCTTACATTAGCCAACCCCCCAAAACCCCCACTACGTCTTATTATCGGGGGTGTCTTACTATCGGGAAAACACGGTATGTTTTACAATTTTAATTTTTTTTGTACAATAAAACAATGGTTTTATGAAGATTCCGAATTGCTGGATCCATTCCTTCATCTATCCTGTACTACAGGGCTGTCCAATCTATGGCTTGGGAGCCAAATGTGGCCTGTAGGCCCATGATTTGTGGCTCACGGCTGTCTGCCAGCTTGGAACATGAGCACCAGGTCTAGCAAACGGCTAATGTGACGCCCTGGCAAAACCAGGTAGTCACAGATAGGCCCCTGCATAACACCTCCCCACCACTTAGGAAACACACAGTCGACCTGAAACCCTAGTCACCCCCCCTTAGGGAAAGATAGACAAACCAGTGGGCATGACCAGGTGGTTGGACATGCCCACCCAGGGGTCCAGACAGCCCAGAGCGGGAAAAACAGGCAGTCTAAGTTAGTTCAGTTTGGAGTTCAAGTTGGAGAGGAGTGTGGGCTGCAGCTAAGTGTAGCTCCAGTAGAGAAGTTCAAGTTGAACGGTGCCAGGGTAGGAGCCTTGGTACCTTGGCTAGGAGGCAAACGGTGGTCTCCGTGAGCAGGAGACGGGAAGATGGCTTGGCAGAACTGAGGTGGACCAGGACAGGGTTGTAGTCCGCCGGTACCGGCATGGGGAACCGACCCGGAAACCGGAGCACAAAGGAGGTTACTCGGATCCTGAAGCCAGGACCAGAAACAAGTGGCCTGGTTAATTAACTGATTGAGGCTAGGACTAGACGTTCTGTCCCACCCAAAGTCCCTCATAGAAGACAACAGCCCACCAATAGGGATAAGAGATCACCGCCAGGGCCCATAGATCCCACGGTCCAGCGTCTGCGGGCACGGCTCCTTAGGCTACATCCAGCCGGGAGCGGATTCCTGGTTTCCAGGCTAGGAAGTCCACCTTACACAAAGTCAGTGCAGAGGAAAAGTATAGAGACCACCAGCCCGGGTGGGGGACCCGAATGCAACCGGCCGCGGCACCGACCACTAGCACCTTGGTTTACTAGAGACTCGTGTGATTTACTGACTGTGAGTAATCAAGCATCCCCTTGCCGTCGCTATACCCTACACCAGACACTGGGTCCCGGGGCAACCGTCCCTACCCATGGAGGGGTTAATATCCAGCTGACACTACATCTCCCCCGGGTGCCCCATAACAGCAGCGGTGGTTTCCCAACTGACCACACACCGTGGGTGGCGTCACAAACTTAATACGGCCTAGCCCATACATCTACGTCCCCCCATTTATTCAGCGTGTCCGCAAGACCCCCGGGTCCGGAGACCCTCAAGCCACTACCCCAGCAGGCCTGGATCCGAGCAGCGCCTGCTGCTGGCACAGGGGCGGCACACTATGAAAAGAAGGTCTCCAGATGGTGACCTCAGTGAGTAGTCCCACACAGAAGGGTAGATCTGGATTTGCATATTCTAGCAGGGTGTGGATAAATATGGTAAGCTAGACATAAGATGATAATATTAGACAGGTGTTGTAGCTGGATTCGATTGCTAGGTGTGCTTCATGCGAGAATTGGGGGAAAGTGGGAACCCTTGGATGTAAGTAAGTGTGCAGTCTATAAAGGAGGGTGGCACAAGGTTGTTTCTGTAGGGAAGCTTTGGTTGTCATCATATTTGGGTCTTTGGTTGACTCTAAGTAAGGGAGGGAGGTACGCTAGATGTGGCTTGCAAACATCTTTCAGAAGAGAGGTGGGAGTTTAGTAGGTATGTTTATTATTTTTTTTTTACATTTTAGGACCACTATTAGCCCATTTGTAAAACAAAATGTAGTAGGGAAGTGGTCCACAATCTTTCATTCCTTTAGAGCCGCAGCCTGCAGCGGTCTGGTTTACCTTGGCTGGCTATCATAAAAAGGGGGACCCCAAGCTGTTTTAGGTATTTATTCCCTATTCACATTTGTTTGCAGGGCAATTTTCCTGCTCTCACCCCCATTTTGCTTCCTTTTGCAGCGCCCTAAAATTTACTACTACCATTTTACAGCCCAAAAGTTTGGGTCCCTGTTGACTTATATGCTGTCCGGGGTCAAGTCCGGATACCAAACCAAACTTAACTACAATTCGGCCGAGACCGGCAAACCTGAAACTTCACACGTCCACTCATCTGTAGTTGTCATCAGTCAAGATATGGCCCACAAGATATCCTTTAGGCCAGAGACAATTGCAGAAGTCTTAAAACAATAAAGCTCCATGCTGTATATATTGAGACTTGGCATAAACTTGATATATTTGTCAATAAAAGTGTAGAAACTTATGAAATGCTAATAACTGTATTTCAGAAACCATAGAAACATCTGACTAAAAGATCTAAAAACACTAAGGCTGTGTGCATACAGTGCGTGTTTATCTTGTTTATAATGCGTTTTTTTCATGCAGTTTTGTCACAAAACTGCAATGAAATCCTTATACCAGAAAATCCCATGAGAAACCTGACGTCTATGACACATATTAAGGTTTTTTTCTTGCAGATTTGGTGCAGAAAATAATCTGCTGCTTGTCTGGAGGTCTGTGGGGCTGCGTTATACATGGAAGTCTATGGGGCTGCATTATACATGGAGGTCTATAGGGCTGCATTATACATGCAGGTCTATGGGGCTGCATTATACATGTAGGTCTATGGGGATGCATTATACAACAGGAAGTACCCCTTATATATGGAAAATAGGGGTGCATTATACATGGGGGAGTATGGGGCTGCATAATACAATATGAAGGTTTATGGGACTTAATTATAATACATATAGGACTATGGGGGCTACATTATAATATATGGAGGACTATGGAGGTTACCTTATACATGGACTATGGGGGTGTATTATAAAACAGGGAGGACTATGTGTTGCAGTTTAATATATGGAGTATTATGGGGTGCATTATAATATATGAAGAACTATGGGGTTAATTATAATACATGGAGAACTATGGGAAATTCATTATAACAATTGGAGGGCTATGAGGGCTACTTTATACATGGAGGACTATGGGAAATGCATTGTAATACATGGAGGACTATGGGGGTGCATTATAATATATGAAGGACTATGTGGTGCAGTATAATATATAGAGAACTATGGGGTGAATTATAATACATGAAGAACTATGGAAAAAGCATTATCATACATGGAGGACTATGGGGGTGCATTCTAGTATATGAAGGGTTATGCGGGACCCTTTATACTATATGGAAAGCTATGTGGGAGCCATTATAGTATTTGGAGAACTATATACGAGGGGGGACACAGATACAAGCAGGGCATGGGAACATTTTGTGCTGATGGAAAAAAAGGCTCTTTCCCTCAGCAACCAGCTTTCCCATGCTCTTATATGGGAAAGCTGGGTACTGAGGGTGTGAGAGTCTGAAATGTGATTGTGTCAGCAGTGCAGTAGGACCCTGTGAGTTCTGCCTGCCTCCACTAATCAGCAGGGTTTTGGGTCAAAGACCCTGTAGCTACAGGAGTTACCTCAGAGGGGCAGTGCTGAGCCCGAGCTGGTTGAAGGAGACAGTTGTGTGACTGCAGGCTAAAAGAGCCTGTAAAGAGAAAGAGATCAAAGAGACTGTTGGAGACTTATTTATTTATTTTTTTCCTTTTTCTTTTCCTCACAAAAGAACCAGGAGCGGTGCTGAAGGAATTGGACCGCGTTGTATGAGAGAAATGAGCTCCAATTTCCTGAGGACAGGGCTGTTCTCTGGACTGAGGAAGCCTGTGTTCTGTCTGAGGATTACTATAGAGCTGTGGGCCTGAGACCATGTTCTGTGTGGAGTAATTGGCTAATATCGACTAACTCTGGGGTCCCTGCGTGGCAGGACCGGGGTGAAGACATCCTTAGAGCAAGAAGAAGATTTTTGTGTTTCCTTTTTCTTCCTTCTTTGGAATTATATACAGTGGACTCGGACCAAAGGCCTGTGTGAAATTTACGTGGAGGTTAACGGTACCATAGCTTTAAGATACCCGGGTATCCCTTTGTTCAGTGTAAAACAGACGTTGGTAAAATTTAAGGCCTTGTTATTAGTGGTGATAAGTTATACTCAGTACGCCATCTCAGAGGTTCCTTCAGAGTGCCCCTATTGGATTTACACCTCTTGCCTTTATAGTTAATTGTTTTTCTTTGTTCAACCTGGTGAGTAGGTAAATTTATATAGAAGCGGAGGGGCGGAGATGAGCGAGCCGAACATCCCGCCCACCTCCTTCCTTCCTCATTGCGGGCGGCCGCAGGGACGGTGATGTTCCTCGTTCCTGCGGTGTCACACATTGCGATGTGTGCTGCCGCAGGAACGACAAACAACCTGCGTCCTGCAACACAACGAAAATCGGGATTAGAACGACCGGTCAACGATTAGGTGAGTAGTTTTGATCGTTTAACGGTCGTTCGTGCGTTTCACACGCAACGACGTCGCTAACGAGGCCGGATGTGCGTCACGAATTCCGTGACCCCAACGACATCTCGTTAGCGATGTCGTTGCGTGTAAAGCCCGCTTAAGGCTATGTGCGCACTTACCGGATTTTGCCGCGGATTTTCCGCGGATTTGCTGCATGTTTCGCTGCAGAAAATGTTCATAACATCTCTGCAGTGAATCACCAGCAAATCCTATGGAGAAAAAAAATCCTGTGCGCACTGGGCGGAATTTGACAGCTGCATGTTTTGCTGCGGGAATCCCGCAGCAAAAACAAGTGCATGTCACTTCTTTTCCGCACATCGCTGCGGGATTTCACTCCATTGACTCAATGTTAATCATGAAATCCCGCAGGGAATAACGCAGGCAGCAAATTCTGTGCGGTTCACTGCGTTTTCCTGCGTTATTCCCTGCGGTATTTCGCGGTTTACCTCCACTAATGTACATCGCCTGTCTGCGGTTTTGCAGGGAAGTGATGTCATTACAGGAAGAGGAAGCCGTGCAGAGTAAACACACACACACACACACACATAGAACACATCACAGACATAGAACACATAGACACAGACACATAGAACACACATAGAAAGAAAACGGAAATATAGAAAACAAAGAACGTGGGCTCCGCTGTATATTTACCGTCCAGCCGAGGTAAGCACACAGCGGCGGCCCGGTATTCTCAGGCTGGGGAGGGAGAGGGGCAGGGGTAATGTCCCCCCGCCTCACTCCCCCTCCCGCAGCCGAGAATATCAGCCGCAGCTGCCCCGGCACTGTCGCATGCATTATGCGGCACTACCGGCGTGTCCCCGGCTCTTCTTGCCACCGTGTAGCAGTGGTGGCAAGGTAATACAAGGGGTTAATGGTGATGGGGGACCACCGCCATTAACTCCAGGCTTGATCATGGCAGTGTCTATGTGACAGCTGACATGATCAACCCGTAAGTAAAGTGAAAAAAAACACAGACACCAAAAATCCTTTATTTTAAATAAAACAAACAAGCCTCGTTCACCATTTTATTAACCCCTCCCGCACCAAAGCTCCGGCGTAATCCACAGGTCCTGCGCTGCTGACATCCAGCCGCGACTGTCACAGACACAGCGCTGAATGAAAGCAGCAGACAGCAGAGGTAATTACCGGTCATTTCCCACGGCCGGTAATGTGAACTCACTGCCGACCGTGGGAAATGCAGCGATCTGTCATCTATCTATCTATCTATCTATCCCTCTGTCTGTCTATCTATCTATCCCTCTATCTATTCTTCTGTCTATCTACTATCAGAATTAAATGACTTTTTTTTTTTTTTTCAATGTGCTTTATTGCATTGAATGCAATAAAGCACATCCCAACCCGCATGCGGCAAAACCGCGGCAATACCGCGAATAATACCGCGGTAAAACCGCAGCAAACCGCGGCAAACCGCATGCGGTTTTCGGGTGCGGTTTCCCGCGGTTTTTTACCGCGGGTGCGGTAATCTTTAAGAGCATGCGGAATTTTCTCAAGAAAATTCCATTTCCCAGTGCGCACAGGGCCTAAGTCTTCTGTACAGAGTTTACCTATAGACTTGCATTAGAAACAGAAATTTTGCAGGTGAAAAATGCATATATGTTTTTGGTGCATTTACGTGGCAGAAACGGATCAAAAACACATGCAATCCACACCTAATCATGTTAATACCAGGAAGTTTCAAAAACAAAAAAAAAGGTTTTATTTAAAGAATGACACACCAGAGACAAGAAAAGCAGAGTCAACAATGCAATAAAAACGCACACAAAAACACAATTAAAAAACCCGTAAGTACACCTAGGTGCAGAGGTGGGGCAGAAATTCTGCAGCGTCAAAGACTCAACGGATACTGATTGTGGGAACATAGCCTAACTTGCTGTGTGTGTGCAAACAATAGTGTCCTCCTCCTGAGAGCAGAAACATATGATTATGCCTCAAGGTCTTCACCTTGTGCATGCTGACTTATTTTCATTTATGCAATTACTTGTCATTCAATAGATAAAATAAAAAGTAGTAAAGGGACTTTGTCAGCCCCAAAACGCAAATTAAACTATACTTAAACAGTTATTTAGGGGACTTAACCCTTACAAAAATCATACTAGCTGTATACAATTGTGTAAGGCTTCTTTCACACATCCGTTTTTTGCCGTGCGGCACAATACGGCGCTCTGCAGAAAAAAACGCAACGTTTTTTTTGCCACTGGTTGCGTTTTTTCCCGCATAGACTTGCATTGGCGTCATATTGTGCCGCATGGCCTTGCGTTGCATCAGTTTTTTGCTGGATGCGGCATATTTAGCCCATGCGGCGGCCGGATGGAACATTGCCTGGCACGTTTTTTGTGTGGCGAAAAAACCGCATCGCGCCGAATACGGCGCAATGCGGCACGATTCACAATGCAAGCCTATGGACGCCGGATGCGGCGTCCTGCGGCAAAAATCACATCCTGCCGCCGAATGCGTTTTTTTGTACTGCGCATGCTCAGTATCAAGCTGCATCTGTCAAAAACTGGACGGGCCGCATGGGAAAAACTTATGCAAAGGATCAGTTTTTTTCGCCGCATCCGTTCCATAGGTTGGGCCGGATTGAGCCGCACTGCTAAAACCGGATGTGTGAAAGCAGCCTAACACTCACCGCCGGGGATGACAGCGAGCAGGAGTGAACCCACTGGATCACAGGGGGAACCCAGGCTTACCCTATCATGTGAGGGGCTTACCTAAGTGCCCGCCGCAAGGCGGAATCCCAGGTGCCACTTCAATGGCAGTAACCGGGACTGTGACAGCTGAGTGGTCAAGGTGGAAGCAGGAGACCAGGGTCAGGCAATGGATAGGACAGGCAGTATGGGAACAGGCAGGATAAATGGGACAGGCAAGATGGGCACAAGCAGGGCAAATGAGGCTGGCAGGGCAGAACATGAACACAGTCTGGATGGGGAACAGGCAGAACAGGCACAGGTAGGTGCAGAATTTCCAGCACGGGTCATCAGACTCAGGTCACAAGGCAAGGGACATCACGCACAGGACATCGGGCACGGGTGAAGTAGGGACAGATCATCTGGCGGAACTCCGATCATCAGGGTCGAGGTCATCAGGCATGAATCTCCGGTAGTCAAGGTCCAGATCATCAGGCACGGATCACCAGGCATGGGACATCAGGCAAAGGACATCGGACACAGGTGCAGCCGAGGCGGCTGAGGTAGACAGTACAACAGGTACAGACACAGGTTCGGGATCCAGGCAGGTACGGACTCAGGTGTAGGATACAGGCACAGGTATGGGATTCAGGCAGGTACGGACACAGGTACAGGTTTCAGGGCTGGTACCAGGGAATAGACAGACACAGACAGAACAGGTCTAGGGAACATAGAAAAGACAGACACAGCAAAGCAGAACTGGTACCATGCAGGACTGGTGCTGGAGGCTAGGAGACCAGTGCAGGCAGACTTGTCCAATACACAATTTAGGATCAGAATCCTAATGCATTGCTCTGGTCCCTCTCATCAGGGGGGATGAGCCTTAAGTACCTGTTGCCTTCCAGTAACATGCTGGGGACACCTTAGCAAGGTGCGCATGCTTTCTCATAAAAGGACGGGGAGCATGCAGGCTGTAGGCCAGGAAATTCCACATGGCATGTGTGGCGCCCCTGACCTAGTCAGGCACCACTGAGTACTGCACCCATGCTGGGGGCAGTACAACACAGGTAATCCAGAAGGCTGACCGGGGTGTGGTTACACAGGCTCATAGTAACCAGGTCTCCCACATTGACCTTTGAAGGGACCCCTGGGGAATACAGGAGGGGGCGTGGCCTCCATCTCCACTCAAGAGGTGTGGTAGAGAGTCTGGTTGCTAAGTTGCGTAGGCAGGCACAGAGGGGAGGAAGCAGTGAGCCAGTCAGTCAGTGAAGCTCAGGGAGAGCAGTCGCATGGAGGAAACCTGGAGGCTGTCACTAATCAGACACCGCAGGTGCAGTGGTTACTGACGGGGGAGAACGGTCACCTGGTAGTGCCGCCCGAAATCCACCCAAGGCTGGAGTGCAAAGGGGTGGCTGAGTACGGGGACTGCCAGACGAGGACCAGGCCCGCACGGGGTTACAAGTCCCCAGAGCAGGGGCCCATTCAGTTGGCCTGCTCAACCTGCAAGTGGGGGTACGTCATACCCTCCACCAGAACACCACAGAGTCCTTAGCCACGTAGCAACGAGAGGGCCCATAGTTCACAAGAGGCAAGCAGCCGGAGTGACCTGGTCCAGGCTACAAGCAGACGGGCCGAAAAAGGGGGGAACAGGCAGAAGCAACTTCCCTGGGTGACCCCGGCAGGACTTCAGGTCGGGGTCACCACAAAAACACAAGGGCTAGGAAGGCGAGTCAGTAGCCACCCTCACAAGTCAGCCTGAAGGAGCCTGGTTCCCTACTTGGAGCATCACAGCATCTCCCGGGTTACTCATCCCTGCCACCTGAAGTGAGTAAAAACCCTGAAAGACATTCCTGCAGTGCGTGTGAGTTCTTCTGTGACCTGTGGTTCCACACACCCACACCGGGCCCTGGGGCCACCCTCACTCTCGGGAGGCCACTACATCTAACTGCACCCACCATCAGCCCCAGGTGTCCCCTAAACTGCAGTGGCGGTTCCCCTGACCGCAATACCGAGAGTGGCGTCACGAATCCTATAGAAGTCAACCTACCTGTGACCAGAAGGACCCAGGATGCGCCGTCCCTGAAGACCCTGAGATGACCTGAAGGTAACGGGGCCACAGGGCGGCACACATGCATAAGGCCTGGGGCCAAGGCAGGAGCTTAGGACCACACACACGTGGACGTCCACAGGGGGACAAACCGGGAACCACACTACATGTGGATGGCAACGAAGGGATACAGAGGACCATGCGACAACTGGGTGACCACGAGGAGTATAAGCCATGGAGCACACAACATGAGAATGGCTGTGCAGGAGTGCAGTGGACCACGTGACATGTGGGCAGCCATGAAGGTAAGAGGAGGACTGCGCAGCTCGAGGATGGTCATGCAGAACAGAGGAGGGAGCAGGCACATGGCGCTAGGATTCTGCGGAGCACCGGCGCACTAGAGAAGCTGGCGTTACAATTTGTATATGTGACGCCCCTGACCTAATCAGGGTGTCACAGGGAACTGAACTCCTTTATCTTATGGTGCAGAACTCAACCTCCATGGTTCTGGGATCCTAACTATTGGTATTGCTTCCATCAGCATTCAAATGCTAGCCACACCTCACACCACAACCTGTCAGGCACACCAGTGGGTGGTCTAGCTGGAAAAGGGCCATCCTCCTAAGGGTCAGACAGACTGGTGGGAGGGACTTAGTTAGTTGAGTAGTAGCCCTCAGAGAGTGAGGAGTTGAGGGAGTTGGAGGTCCCTGGTAAACTTTGGTTAGGTCGCAGACGGTGGTCTGGGACCGGAGGAGTCGGAGACCCGGTCGCTGGGTATTAGAGAAGGGTGCCCAGACTTAGTTTTGGAGAATGGTCGGCACCAGAAAATCTAGTAACCGAACTGGTACCGAGCACAGCAGAGTACTGGACCCTAGATCAGGGAGTAGCTTCACGCAACCTGATAATTAACCTGTGGAGGATAGTGTCTTTATGAACTTTCCCCAAGAGCTCAGAGATTGAAGGCACCAACACAACGAGGGGGATAGGGCTTTCCAGCTTATGCGGCCCACTGAAATCCTAAGTGTCAGCCATCGAGAGCACAGCTCCTCTATTTAAGTATAGGGAACGGGACCCCGACAGTCTCAGGCCGAGGGTCACTCAGAAACGTCTAAACACTAGTGCATGGAGGCAGGTTCCAGACCGCCAGAAAATACCAACAGGGACGGATTCCCAGACGAGCTCCCCAGAGTGGCAGCGGCACCCAGAGACTTGGTTTACTCCTGTGTCAGAGTCTACTTAATGGTCGCATCAACATCCACACGGTCTGAGTGAGTACGCTGCTCTCCCCTGCGTTCTGCCTGCCGCATAGCCTGCATCACGCTTCCCTATACCTCCACCATCCAGAGTCCCGAGGCCTTCCCTACCCGTGGAGGGAACGTCATCTGGCTGCCCCACTCCATCTCCCCTGGGTACTCGCATCAGCAGCGGCGGTACTCACCTTACCGCGAACCATGGGTGGCGTCACGAACACTTATCCCCTGTAAATAACTCCCCTTATATTCAACTGGCCGCAAGCCCCCGGGTCCAGAGACCCTTGAGCCACAGCAATCCCGGATCCAAGCAGTCCGACTGCTGCAGTGGCGGTACATATACATTTTCTGAACTTCGTTCGCAGAACATTGACACTGGAGGAGCCCAGCGGTACTCAAACAGTGTCAGTACAGCCATGCACACAGTGCGGGTGCTGACGTGTTCTCATCCCTGTCATCAACATTTCACCACTGCCACCAATTTGTCATGAACACCACTTGGTCGCAACATACGTGCCTCAGATACTTCTGTAAAGGGGTACTCCGCTTCCTACGCTCACTCGTCTACTCACCTATTGCAGTAGGCTGACAATAAGCTAAACAAGAAAAATGAGCCAGAGCATAAGTTGGTATATGTGCAATAGCAAGAGCACGTTCACATTGTGGCCATTTCACAGACACAACCCAAGAGAAAAACACAAAATGAGCATATACCCTATAGCAAGTAAATAGTAGTAATACATGTAAAACAAATTTGGTATTTATTTAAAACTATTTGATCAAACAGACATCTGTGGCGCCCCTGAATATATCAGGGTGCCACCGGGTACTGCAATCCTCGCCCAGGGTGCAGGGCCTACCCCCCATGGTTCCAGGTTCCCAAAAACGGTGTCACTTAAGCCAGCTTTACACCTTACAATTAGGTGTGTGATCTCGTATGCGATGTGACACGCCCAGGTCGCATATGCGATTGAATGAGATTGCACATAGGTCGTTCATTTGCTGTCACACGTGCGTTAGTAGTCTATGTTAAATTGATCAATTTTGTGTGCGATCCTTTAGATCATGTGTTCTGTGACGTATGCATTGGGCACCTTTTTTTTTTTTTTATTTATTGACTTGCCAAGCGTGTGTAATGTGTAGGGATGCGTTTTTACTATGTCATCTGCCATTCAGCTCTGCTACATGGCCGTTGACAGCAGACACAGACAGCCATGTAGCAGAGCTGAATGGCAGATGACAGCAGGCACAGAAAGAGCCGCACTTTCAGAATGAACTCGGGTGAACTTCCCCCGACTTCATTGTCATGCTGCGGCTCTGTCTGTGCCGCGTCCTGATTAGCGGTCACCAGTGAAGGATTCACCGGTGACCGCTAAACTCCTGAGTAACTGAATTGAGCAGCCCTCTCTCATATACTCACCGATCCCCGATCCCCGGCGCGGCGCTGCACGGCTTTCTCACTGCTCCGGCGGCTTTTACTGTTTTGAAAAAGCCGGCCGCCCATTAAACAATCTCGTATTCCCTGCTTACCCCGCCCACCGGCACCTATGATTGGTTACAGTGAGACACGCCCCCCACGCTGAGTGACAGGTGTCACACTGCACCCAATCACAGCAGCTGGTGGGCGTGTCTATACTGTGTAGTGAAATAATTAATTAAATAATTTAAAAAAACGGCGTGCGGTCCCCCCCCAATTTTAAAACCAGCCAGATAAAGCCATACAGCTGAAGGCTGGTATTCTCAGGATGGGGAGCTCCACGTTATGGGGAGCCCCCCAGCCTAACAATATCAGTCAACAGCCTCCCAGAATTGCCGCATACATTAGATGCGACAGTTCTGGTACTATACCCGGCTCTTCTCGATTTGCCCTGGTGCATTGGCAAATCGGGGTAATAAGGAGTTATTGGCAGTCCATAGCTGCCAATAAGTCCTAGATTAATCATGTCAGGCGTCTCCACGAGATACCCTCCATGATTAATCTGTAAGTTACAGTAAATAAACACACACACCCGAAAAAATCCTTTATTAGGAATAAATAACACAAACATATACCCTGGTTAACCACTTTAATCAGCCCCAAAAAGCCCTCCATGTCCGGCGGAAGCCAGGATGCTCCAGCGTCGCATCCAGCGCTGCTGCATGGAGGTGACCGGAGCTGCAGAAGACACAACCGCTCCTGTCACCTCCACACAGCAACTGAAGACAGCCGCGCGATCAGCTGAGCTGTCACTGAGGTTACCCGCTGTCACTGGATGCAGCGGTGGATGCAGCGGTGGCCGCGGGTACCCTCAGTGACAGCTCAGCTGATGTGTGTAGGTGTGTGTGTGTAGGGGATGATGGGGGGTGCAGTGTGTGTGTGTAGGTGGTGATGGGGTGGTGCATTGTGTGTGTGTGTGTGTAGGGGGTTACGGGGGGGTGCATTGTGTGTGTGTAGGGAGTAATGGGGGTGCATTGTGTGTGTGTGTTTGTGTGTGTGTGTGTTTGTGTGTGTAGGGGGTGATGGGGGGGTGCATTGTGTATGTATGTGTGTGTGTGTGTAGGGGGTGATGGGGGGTGCATTGTGTGTGTGTGTAGGGGGTGATGGGGGGTACAGTGTGTGTGTGTGTGTGTGTGTGTAGGGGGTGATGGGTGCATTGTGTGTGTGTAGAGAGTAATGGGGGGTGCATTGTATTTGTGTGTGTGTGTGTAAGGGCTGATGGGGGGTGTATTGTATTGTGTGTTTGTGTATGGAGTAATGGGGGTGCATTGTATTCATGTGTGTGTCAGAGCTGTGTGTGTAAGAAGCAGTACTGTGTGTGTGTATTTGGGGGGTGCATTGTATTGTGTGTTTGTGTAGGGAGGAATGGGGGGTGCATTGTATTTGTGTGTGTGTGTGTGTGTAGGGGGTGATGGGGGTGCATTTTGTGTGTGTGTGCATAGGGGGTGATGGGGGGTGCATTGTATTGTGTGCGTGTGTGTGTGTAGGGGATGATGGGGGGTGCAGTGTGTGTGTGTGCGTGTGTAGGGGGTGATGGGGCGGTGCATTGTGTGTGTGTGTGTAGGGGGTTATGGGGGGTGCATTGTGTGTGTGTGTAGGGAGTAATGGGGGTGCATTGTATGTGTGTGTGTGTTTAGGGGGTGATGGGGGGTGCATTGTGTATGTGTGTGTTTGTGTGTGTGTGTGTAGGGGGTGATGGGGGGGCATTGTGTGTGTGTGTGTGTGTGTGTGTGTAGGGGGTGATGGGGGGTACAGGGTGTGCGTGTGTGTGTGTGTGTATGTGTGGAGCCCCGCAAACGCTGTGTCGGTGCATTACCTTCAGGGACTCCACGTAGATGGATCTGCCTGGTCACAGGTAGGAAACCTTCTTTGTAGTTTGTCGTGACGCCACTCTCAGATTTGCGGTCAGTGGGGGACCGCCACTGCAGGTTAAGGGATGCCTGGGGCTGATGGTGGGTGCAGCCAGTTGTAGTAGCCTCCTGAGAGTGAGGCAAGCCCCAGGGCCCTGTGTAGATGCGTAGAACTACAAGGCGCAGAATGACTCAACACAGGCAGGATGTCTTTCAGGGTTTTTACTCACAGTTGATGGCAGGGTGAGTGACCCGGGCGTAGCTGGGATGAACCAAGTGGGAACCAGGTGTCCTTCAGGCTGACTTGTGAGGGTGACTACTAACTCGCCTTCCTTAGCCCTTGGTGGTTTGGGGTAACCCCGACTTTGAGTCCCTATGGGGGTCACCCAGGGAAGATGCTGCAGCCTCTCTCCCCTTCGTTTGCCGTTTGCTTGTCGCCTGGACCAGGCCACTCCAGCTGCTTGCCTCCTGTGACCTATGGGCCCTAACTGTGGCTACGTGACTGCGGCTTTTGTGGTGTTGTGGCGTGGGCTTTGAGAGCCCCACACCGGCAGGTTTAGCAAAAGAAAGCTGGATCTATCTCCGCTTCGGGATCTGCCGCCCGTTTGGGCCTGGTACTCTCTAGCAGTCTCCTTACTTCCCACTCCGTTGCTCTCTCTCTAGCTGAAGATGGATTTCGGGTAGCACTCCTAGTTGACCGTTCTCCCCCGTCGGTAGCCACTGCGCGGACGCTGTCAGACTACAGCAGCCCACGGGATCTGCTCCTCACTCGAGCTCCCTGGACTCTGCACTGCCTGGCTCACTGCCCCTCCTCTCCTGTTCTTGCCTACGCCACCTAGCAACCAGACTCTCTTACCACACCCCTTGAGAGGAGATGGAGGCTTTTGGCACCCTCCACTATTCCAGTGGAGGTGAAGGCTTTTCCCCCTCCTGGGATCCCCAGGGGTCCTCTCATAGGCACATGTGTGAGACCTGATCACTATGCGCCTGTGTACCACACCCCGGTCAGCCTTCTGGATTACCTGTGTTGTACCGTCCCCAGCATGGGTGCAGTACTCAGTGGTGCCTGACCAGGTCAGGGGCGCCACATTCCCCCTTAGTTATCACCAGCACGTCCTCGGGCTGCAAGACAACATTTTAAAATGCATAAAACATTAAAACATGGTAAAACATTTTAAGACCACCAGCTATCATACATCACCACCCTCCACCCACAAGTCCGTTAACCACCCAGACCATCTCACGTTGGCCGCGCCTTCAGCCACTGCTGGCAGGATGTTGAGGCGGCTTTCCTGGTCTGGTAGTTTCAGGGTATACCTGGCCTGGTGGAGTCGCGCCTTCAGCCACTTCTGGCAGGATGTAGAGGCGGCCCCCACAGTTGGTGCTGACCAGGTACCCTCTTTGTGGTGGAGAGCCAGGCCCCATAAACAGGCATGCTCTCTGGTCGCAGGTGAGCCAAGGCCCTATATACGGACGGGCTCCTCCTGGTTGCAGACGAGCCAAGCCCCTAAACAGGCTGACTCTGGTAGTGGTGCCTCTGGTGTAACTATTTACACTGCGAGAGTTTGTGGCTATAGCCAGTTCATAGCCTTAAGGTTTATGGTTTTCTCACACAAGTTTATGTGGGCACATACTTAAACGTAAACGTTGCAAAACTTCAAACTTTTCAAAACTTTAGCTTGCTGCATGCTTTCTTCTTGCTTTATGTGAACTTTGCTCCTGTTTCCTCCTTACCAGGGCTTGGGCCTGTAGGGCTGGGGCATCTGTTACTTCCTGTGCTTTTATCGTCTGTTTCTTGATCCTTTCTTTCCTCTTCTTCAGTGTCTCTGTCTTCATCTTCTGTTGTGACTGCAGGGCTTCTGCAAGGACTTCTAGGACATGGTGCAACATCTAGGGCATACCAGCCTCTTTCTCCCTGATGCATAGTGAACTCCACTGAGTCTCCTATCTTCAAATTTCTTCCAGGGTGTCCTCTGGGCAAATGGGCTCTCACATCCCTTCGATTGACGAAAATCCCTTCCTTCACACCAGGTGATACTATAAAGCCGTATCCTGATTTGAGGCTGAAATCTTCGACAATTCCTCGACGCAGGGGTCCTCTGATCTGGGGTTTGAACCTTCTCAGGAACCGTTTCTCCTCTAGGTCTCTGGCGGTGACTTCGTCTTTCTGCTCAGGAGATTGTGATGTTGGAGGATACTTTGTACTACCGCCTCGGCGCCGTGTCTTGCGGGCTGGATTCTGCGAAGTACAGCTTACAAGCTCCCAGGTGGGGCGGTTGGGCAGGTCTTCTTCAGCAGGAGGTGTCAGGTCTTCCTCGTCCCAGCGGGAATATGGCAGCATCTCCGGCTCTGGGACTAGCACTGCTGCTGGCTCCGGGGGCAACTCCTCAGCTTCTTGCCCTCCTCTCCCCCTTAGTTCTTCGCTGCACTCTGGTCGTGGCAGCGCTGGGGATGAGTGTTCCTCAGCTGGCCCAGGCGGTGGACTCTTCGGCGTGGTTGCCGCAGGGGTTGCCTTAGGGGTGTGCGGAGGGAGCATGTACTGGTCCACCATCTCCTGTGGGAACTTGGCCTCCAGGTCAGCCTTCAGCTGCCAGTATGCGGGGTCCTCACCTACCAGGGATTTCCTAGTAGGGACTTCCTTAGACTGGGGAGCGGTGTCTGCTCTGGCCCTGCAGGCCGGGATAAATGGTGATGTAGTCTTTTCTTGGCGGGCCGCGCAGGGCATCGCTGCGGCGGCCTGGTCTTGGCGGGCCGCGCCTGGCATGGCGGCGGCCTGGATCTGCGTCGCTGTTGCGGCCAGTTCTTGGCGGGCCGGACTGGGCATTGCAGCCGCGGTCTGAATTGGCGTCGCATCCTCAATGGGGTCCGTGCAGGTGGAGCTGGGCGTCGCTGCAGTGATCGGGGCTTGACGGGCCGCACCTGGCGGGGCTGCGGCCTGGTTCAGCATCTCACTTGCGGCTCGGACGAGCGTCGCTGCTGCGGTGGGGTCTTGGCGGACTGGGCTCAGCAGGGTGGCAGCCTGGGTCAGCGTCACACCTGCGGCACGGATGAGTATCGCCGTGGCAGTCGGACCTTTGCGGGCCAGGCGGGGTGTCGCTGCGGCGGCCTGGATTTGGCGGGCCGCACCTAGCGTGGCTGCGGCCTCGCTCAGCGTCGCCGCGCCAGGCGCCTCTTCTGGGACCGCGGTCGTAGCAGCAGGGGTCGGAGCACTTGCGCTGGCCGGGGCAACTCTGGACTCACCCATCGGTGGCACCATCGGGATCTGAGTCGTCGCCGCTCGATCTGGCATGCGTCGCGCGGCTCCCTCCTCGTAGGTCCGAACCGCCGCAGCCATCTCCAGAAGCTCCGTGCGTCCCTCACCGAGCTGTCGCATAATCCTGGCCTCCAGCTGATCGCAGAAGATAGCAAGCTCTCGGCACCACCAGGCAGCAGAGCCTGGTTCTGGGTATCCACGTCTGGACTCCATTTCTTCTCTCTGCAGCAGCAGGCTTGTGGCTCCCTTTCCTTCCCGCCGTCTCCGGACGCTTCCGCTCTCTTCACAAGCGAGGTCAGAACTCTGCAGGGGATCTCTGGGTAGCCACACCTCTTCGTGGGCGGTAACTTCTTCCAGCGCGGGCTGCTGTTGTTTTTCAGCGCGCTTTTCATGGTGGCAATATGGCGGCGCTTCCAATTTTTCAAGCGGACCGCCCAGGCACATGGTCACCTGTCTCAACAGGTCTAGTCCTTATCCTGTTCGTGACGCCAGATGTGGAGCCCCGCAAACGCTGTGTCGGTGCATTACCTTCAGGGACTCCACGTAGATGGATCTGCCTGGTCACAGGTAGGAAACCTTCTTTGTAGTTTGTCGTGACGCCACTCTCAGATTTGCGGTCAGTGGGGGACCGCCACTGCAGGTTAAGGGATGCCTGGGGCTGATGGTGGGTGCAGCCAGTTGTAGTAGCCTCCTGAGAGTGAGGCAAGCCCCAGGGCCCTGTGTAGATGCGTAGAACTACAAGGCGCAGAATGACTCAACACAGGCAGGATGTCTTTCAGGGTTTTTACTCACAGTTGATGGCAGGGTGAGTGACCCGGGCGTAGCTGGGATGAACCAAGTGGGAACCAGGTGTCCTTCAGGCTGACTTGTGAGGGTGACTACTAACTCGCCTTCCTTAGCCCTTGGTGGTTTGGGGTAACCCCGACTTTGAGTCCCTATGGGGGTCACCCAGGGAAGATGCTGCAGCCTCTCTCCCCTTCGTTTGCCGTTTGCTTGTCGCCTGGACCAGGCCACTCCAGCTGCTTGCCTCCTGTGACCTATGGGCCCTAACTGTGGCTACGTGACTGCGGCTTTTGTGGTGTTGTGGCGTGGGCTTTGAGAGCCCCACACCGGCAGGTTTAGCAAAAGAAAGCTGGATCTATCTCCGCTTCGGGATCTGCCGCCCGTTTGGGCCTGGTACTCTCTAGCAGTCTCCTTACTTCCCACTCCGTTGCTCTCTCTCTAGCTGAAGATGGATTTCGGGTAGCACTCCTAGTTGACCGTTCTCCCCCGTCGGTAGCCACTGCGCGGACGCTGTCAGACTACAGCAGCCCACGGGATCTGCTCCTCACTCGAGCTCCCTGGACTCTGCACTGCCTGGCTCACTGCCCCTCCTCTCCTGTTCTTGCCTACGCCACCTAGCAACCAGACTCTCTTACCACACCCCTTGAGAGGAGATGGAGGCTTTTGGCCCCCTCCACTATTCCAGTGGAGGTGAAGGCTTTTCCCCCTCCTGGGATCCCCAGGGGTCCTCTCATAGGTACATGTGTGAGACCTGATCACTATGCGCCTGTGTACCACACCCCGGTCAGCCTTCTGGATTACCTGTGTTGTACCGTCCCCAGCATGGGTGCAGTACTCAGTGGTGCCTGACCAGGTCAGGGGCGCCACATATGTGTGTTGGGGGTGATGGGAGTGCATTGTGTGTGTGTGTGTGTGTGTGTGTGTGTGTTGGGGGTGATGGGAGTGCATTGTGTGTGTGTGTGTGTAGGGAGTAATGGGGGGTGCATTGTATTTGTGTGTGTGTGTGTGTGTAAGGGGTGATGGGTGATGGTGATGTGTATTGTATTGTGTGTTTGTGTATGGAGTAATGGGGGGTGCATTGTATTCATGTGTGTGTCAGAGCTGTGTGTGTGTATGTGTGTCAGAGCTGTGCGTGTAAGAAGCAGTACTGTTTGTCTGTATATATGAATTAGAGCAATCTGTGCGGCCCCCTCCTAGAACTATATGGGTCCCCCAGAGCGCTATGTCACCCATCCCAGTAATGAGTACACCACCAGAGCTGTTTGCCACTCCAGTAACGTCTATGCCCCCTGCCCCTCCTGTAATGTATATATTGTAGCCCCAGCCCCTCCTGTGATGTATATACAGCAGTGCTGTCAGTTTGCAGTCATGTCTGTTAGTGACAGCCATCGTGAAACACAGCCACATGTCCTGAAGGAGCTGGACGGAAACAAGCGGGAGAGGTGAGTGAGGCTGCTGGCGATTTCCCCATATTAATACCTGTAAGGGCTCATGCGCACGTAACTGCTGAATATTCTGCAGTGATTTGACAGCACATGTGCGCTTCAAATTGCTGCAGAAACACTGCATAATGGATGCAGTTTTTCTGTACAAAAAAAGCCGATTTCCTGCGCTCTGGCTGCTGCCCCCACCATAGACAGAGTGGGAGCTGCATCCATAGCGCACGGAATAATTGACATGCTCCTTTTATGAACGCACAGATTTGGGTCAACATTTTAGCACCCAAATCGCTGCGTTCATAAAAGCAACGTGCGCACGTCTCATGCACAATCTTCATAGATTGTGCAGGGGAGGCAGGACGTAGGCATTTATGCTGCAGTGCTATACGCAGCGTAAATGCATGGAATTACGCAACGTGCGCACGAGCCCTAATGCGTCTGTGTCTGCATGTATGTCAGTGTATATGACTGTGCATATATTTGTCTGTTTATGTGTATTTTTCTGAATTTGGCTTCAAATATGTATTTGTACGTATGCCTGTATGTGTATGTGCGTGTCTGTGTGTGGATGGGGTCCACTGAGACTCTTTCACCCGGAGGCCACAAAAACCTGGAACTGACCCTAGCTGCCTTAACATTGGGATCAATAAAAATGTGAGTAACTCTACTTTCTGTGTATAAGTGACTGCTGTGAGTTATCCTGGACTGTGTCTGTATTGTACTGTGTGTATAAGTGACTGCTGTGAGTTATCCTGGACTGTGTCTGTATTGTACTGTGTGTATAAGTGACTGCTGTGAGTGATCCTGGACTGTATCTGTATTGTAGTACTGTAAATCTGAATGTGGCAGAAGAGGATAAGATAAATGTTCATTGAATTTATGTCTAAATGCTACAGTTCCCGCTCTACTGTTATGGCTAAAAATGTTAACGTTATGGGGCCCCCGTCAGATTTTCTGCCCAGGTGCCCCCACCAACCTTAATCTGGCCCTGGTGACGGGTACTAGCGATTTTGTACACAACGGGCAGTGATGCACAAATGACGGGGGCGGGTGCTTTCATGAGCGACATCGCTAGCGATGTCATTCCGTGTAAAGCAGCCTTTAGATTTAAAGCCCCACGCCAGGCGCTCACTCTACTTTGAACCATGTTGTGTTGCTGTGTTCTGTTTGGACTGTTGCTTCTTCGTCAATGAAAAGCTTCCTAATTAAGCTGATCAGATGGTTTGGCGCAGCCATATCCTTCATGATGTTCCAAAGTTTCTGGTGTTCAACACAGTCAAAGGCTTTGGTGTAGTTGATGAAACAAAAATAGATCACCTTGGGGTATTCTTTTACATTATCCATCTAATGTTAGCAATCACATTTCTTGTCCTGCCTTTTTTGAATCTTGCTTGTTTCTCTGGCAGCTCTTTGTCAAAGTAAGGCTGTGATTCTGTCTTTGTAGGATCTTCAGTACTATTTTCCAGCATGAGGTATGTGCGCAATAGTCTGATAGTTTTCACAATCGGTAGCATCTCCCTTCTTCGGATTAGGAATAACAATCGTTCTTGTCCAGTCCTTGGGCCATTTACCAATTATCAAGATCTTTTGATACAGGCAGGTGATGACAGCAACTGCTGCTTCAGAGGACATTATTAGCTCTATTGAAATATTGTCACATCCAGGTGCTCTGTTGTTTGACAGAAGCTTTATCCCAGCAATGACTTTGTCTGAGGATGCTCGACTTTTATAATTTACAGTCTCAGTTTCTTCCTAAAATCACTGAGTTCTTCTTTTAGAGTTGATTTGTGTACTCTTTCCATCTTTCATTGATCTATTCTGGCTCAATTAGTTTATTGCTGTTGGGGTCTTTTAACATATCCACCTTAGGTTGAAACTTTCATCATATCTCTTTAATTTTTAGGTATGCCTTCCTGGTTTTGCCCTGAGATGTTTACTTTCTACCGCTGTACATTATATTTTGGTAATAACGTTTTTTGCTCGAATGGCTCTCTTTAGTCTTTTACTGATGTTGTTTGTGGCCTGTTTGTTACCTTTTTTACCTACATTTCGTTCAAGTCCAGAGTTTCCAACAATGGTTCCATGTTTGCCGTGAGCCAATGTGACATTCAGGTCTCTCATGTCAATTTCCTCTTGAACTTGGTAGTAGAATAGTTCAACGTCCTCCTCTTTGACATCTGTTGTTGGTAAGTAGACTTGTATGTCTGTGACCTGGATTATAATAATAACATTTTTTTATTTATATAGCGCCAATATATTCCACAGCACTTCACAATTCAAAGGGAACATATACAGACAATATGAGACATTACAGAATAACAAAATTCAGATACCTAAAGGAGTAAGGGCCCTGCTCGCAAGCTTACAATCTATGAGGAAATAGGAGAGGCACAAAATGTTAAAATTGGGGGGGCGGTCATATATCGTCTAGCCATCAATATAATAGTGGATTCAAATACAGCTGCATGAACCGGTCACTAGCCAGAATTTATACAGGTACAGATACAGTGTGTAAAAAAGTACATGAAGAAGAATGCAACCAGAAGATACAGGGGACAAGAATTGGAAGTACATTTAATGAAAACAGAATGGGAATAGTTAGACCTGGATTGGCACTCCTTGTAATTGTATCAAAATTACTCTATCACTAAGTCCATTGTACTTCAGGATAGTGCTGGCCAGTCGTCGGTTGCGAAAAAAAGTGACACCATTTCATCTGGTTGTTGTTGCCAGAATATTAGACCCAATGTTCTTTTCAATGGAAATGTCCAGATTGATTCCATCTTAATTTGCTAATTCAGAGTAAAGGCCCCGTCATACGCTTCGATATATCGTCGATCGCATGAGCGATCGCACCCGCCCCCGTCGGTTATGCGTCACAGGCAATAACATTGCCCATGGCACACAATGTCGTTAACCCCCGTCACACGTACTTACCTCCTTAATGATGTCGCTGTGGGTGGCGAACATCCTCTTCCTGAAGGGGGAGCGACGTTTGGCGTCACAGCGACGTCACACAGCGGCCACCCAATAGAAGCGGAGTTGCGGAGATGAGCGGCCGGAACATCCCGCCCACCTCCTTCCTTCTGCATTGCCGGCGGGACGCAGGTAAGCTGTGTTCGTCGTTCCCGGGGGTGTCACACGTAGCGATGTGTGCTGCCTCGGGAACGACGAACAACCGGCGCACAGAAGGAGGAACGACATTATGAAAATGAACGACGTGTCAACGAGCAACGATAAGGTGAGTATTTTTGCTCATTAACAGTCGTTTGGAGCTGTCATACGCTACGACATCTCTAATGATGCCAAATGTGCATCACGAATTCCATGACACCAACGACATATCGTTAGATATATCGTAGCGTGTGACGGGGCCTTTAGTCGAGTTTGTTCTGTCCATTTTATCATGGTTTGTATGTTCAAACATCTGAAACTTATAATATTGCTTCAGCTTTTGATCTTCCCATCAATACAACAGTCATCAGCACCAAGACGTCCTGGTTACTTTGATCCTGGAGCATCCTAAGTATTGATTGTACTCTTGTCAACCATCAGCCATTCCTCCAGTAGCTTGTTGAGTGCCTTTCGACCTATGGGTACATCTTCCAGCACTATATAGAATTCCTTTAGTTGTTCTGTCTGTCAAGTTTTCTCAGCATAATGGAGAAGCAAATTCAGGATTCTATGTTGTTAAAACATTTAGCCTCATCAGTGTCTTATTGCCAATGCTAGGAAGTACGCACAGCATACGTGTCCGCTATCAGGATCCGCTGCGATCGGATCACAGCTCCTTAACAGAGCTATGGAGCTGCGGAGGAGAGGGAGGGCTTAATCTCTCCATCTGCTCCATTGTCAGCCTGTGCGTATATCGCACTGCACTCGGATGGCATCCGAGTGCAGTCCGATGTTTCACACGCACTCATAGACTTGTATGGGTGCGGGTGAATATGTGACACCCTGGACTAGCCAGGTAGTCACATACATAACAACATACACACCCCCCACCCTAGGCAGCAACAACAGTCAACCAAAAACCCTTGTTGCCTCCCTCCAGGGTCTGATGTCCACACCAGGTGGGGCGGAGCCAGGCGGTTGGCCCCATCCACCAAGGAGTTCACAGGCCTGGAGGCGGGAAAAGTGTTAGATCAGTTTTGGAGGTGAAAGTGAGAGGAGTAAACACTTCAGGTGTCTGGGTAGGAGCCCAGGCACCGACAGCAAGGTTGGCAGATGGTGGTGGCCGTCTGCAGGAGTTGGTGGAACTCCGCAGAGTCGTAAAGACCGAGGTCGGGCGTCGGCCCGCCGGTACCGGACCGGGGAACGGAGTGAAGCTAAGCACACAGGCAGGGCCATCGGACCCCGACTAGGCTTGGAGCCGCCGTCAATAGTCAAATCCGAATGTGACAGGAACCCCAGGGGTTTCCTAACAACCAAGTCCCGATTGAAGGCAACAGTCCACCCAGAGAGGATATACAGCCACAGGCTAGAGATCCAAGGGCCAGCACCTGCGGGCAAAATGGGCTCCTACGGCACCTATACGCCGTGGAGCGGACTACCGGTGGGCAACCACAGGAGTCAAGAATATCTTCACAGGTGCAGGGAAAGACAGCCACCATCAGCCGTCCGGGGAGAGCACAACAACAACACTGCAGCCGGCTGCGGGACCCGTCCATCCTGCCGCTTTTGGTTTACCAACGACTCTGTCAGTGATTGTCTGAGTGAGTACACCAGTGCCGTCCGGCACCGCGACGCGCAGTCCCTGCACCCCAGCCATCCTGCCTCCCCGTTACACCACCGGGCCCCGGGATCACCAACACCCCTACCCACGGAGGGGACAACATCCTAGCTGCACCCTACCATCTCTCCCGGGATCCCCGTTACCAGCAGCGGTGGTGCCATCATCACCACGTCCCGTGGGTGGCGTCACGAACAATCTCCCTAAACATACCACCCCCTTTTCACTCACGGGTGAGGAGCGCTGCTCGAGTCCCCGGGTCCGGTCCACCACTCGAGCCACCGAGCAGCAGCAGCAGAAGCCCCGGACCCGAGCGTGGCGAGTGCGTCCCCTCCACCCGCGACAACTACGGCTCTCAAATACATTCACAGCATGCTGCAATTGCTTTCTCTGTGCGATTCTGCCTGAGAATAAAAATGATGGGAGCTGCCTGGTAGAGTAAGGCTATGTGCGCACGTGTGCGTAATTCATGCAGTTACGCTGCGCTTTGTAGCGCAGCGTAACTGCATGCGTCCTGCGTCCCCTGCACAATCTATGGAGATTGTGCAGGGGCCGTGCACACGTGGCATATTAGAACGCAGCGCTTCGGCTGCTGCTCGAATCGCTGCGTTCTAAGAAGTGACATGTCACTTCTTCCGTGCGCTTTGCCGGCAGCCCCTGCTCTGTCTATGGCAGGAGCTGCAGGCAGAGCGCACGTTCTCGCCGGCACCATGCGCTTCAGAACGCAGCTTTTCAGCTGTGCTCTGAAGCGCACCTTTTAGGTGCCGTGCAGAGCGCACACGTGCGCACATAGCCTAACATTGATGTGAGTGGAATGCAATTTTTTTTTATCGCATTAGATTCGTCCAATTTTACTCGCCGTGTGTCCTAGGCCTAATTTTGATTTGTGACTTGGATCAAAAAGAAACGTCTGCTTCATTCTATGCAGACATACTATCCACCAAAAAACAAGGACTCATGAATAACTCCATAGATTATAATGGATACGTGTTCAACTCTGAATATCATGGATAGAACACGCATGAAAAATAGACCTCTGAATGGGTCCTAACTGATGGTAGACCTTGGGGTCTTCGTTAGGACCCCATCTGCCATGGTAATTCATATATACCTTCCCTCTCCCAGACACCTCTGATGATGTAGTTACTATTGATTGAGACATCTAAAGGGTTAATCGACTGGGATCTAGTCCTGTTGGTTACCTCAGGAGCACAGTGATCCATCACTGCATCCGCATGTACAGCTTCTGAGCCTGCATGATCACTGTGACATAATAATAATGGGCGCACCTTGACATACTGAGGCCCAGACTCATTCTATAGTATCTACATGTGAACTTTAGAAACCAGTCTCTCATTTTGTTATGTATTGATTTATTAATTGTTTTTGCATCACGTTTCTTTACAAGCCTATGGTTATGGTTGTTTATTACACCCTCCTTTATGATAGTTTAATATCTATATTTTAGTTATTAGCATTCCTCAAAATTGATTGCAAAAAGTGGCAGTTGTATCTACAAGAGTCAAGTATGCATTACTCAACAGAAGAAAACCGGGATATACCGTATTACTTGAAGGGTAAATTTTCCACTATGGTAGGAATTTAAGAGAGGATCCATAAAATATATCATTATGACCATAGCGCATGTGTCTGTATGTGTACTTCTACAAGTATTTATAACTTGTTTAACTCCATATAAAACATTCAAGAACCAAGGTCGCTGTATATGTCCTTCTTATATGAAGCTATAGGCTTCCATACACTGCCATCCCATCTGTGATTCATGTTAAAGAGTACCAACCAGCAGAATTCATCACTATATAACGCTGACCGCATTGTTCTGTCTGAAGCCGGGATCGCACTGTTTGATTGGCCAAAGGACCCTTTTTTTTTTTTTTGAAAAAAAAAAAAGGTTGACCACTACAGAAGTAACTGTGGCCGCTTTTTTTAGAATTGCCTCCCATTAACATCGTTCTGGTTGTCTATAGCAACTGCAGAAGTAACTGGGGCCACCTGTAAGATCATTCTGGTTGCCTATAGCAACTGCAGAAGTAACTGGGGCCTCATTTATAAAAATTGCCTCACAATAAGATCATTCAGGTTGCCTATAGCCACTGCAGAAGTAACTGGGGCCTCCTTTATGAGGATTGCCTCACAGTAAGATCATTCTGGTTACCAATAGACCTGCAGAAGTTACTGGGGCTCAATTTATGAGGATTCCCGCATAGCAGGATCGCTCTGGTTGCCTATAACCACTTCTGAATTAACTGGGGCCTCATTTAGAAGAATTGATTTACAGTAAGCTCGCTCTGGTTGCCTATAACCACTGCAGAAGTAACTGGGGCCTCATTTATGAGAATTGCCTCACAGTAAGATCGCTCTGGTTGCCTATAACCACTGAAGAAGTAACTGGGGCCTCATTTATGAGAATTGCCTCACAGTAAGATTGCTCTGGTTGCCTATAGCCACTGCAGAAGTAACTGGGGCCTCATTTAGAATTGCCTCACAGTAAAGCCTGCTTTACACGTTGCAATTTCGCATACGATATCATATGCGATTTACAACGCCCCATCGTATGTGTAGCATGTTCAATTTGTTGAACGTGCCGCACAAACGATTAACCCCCGTCACACGTACTTACCCGTCCATATGACCTCGATGTGGGCGGCGAACGTCCATTTCCTGGAGTGGGAGGGACGTTCGGCGTCACATCGACGTCACGCGGCAGCCGGCCAATAGAAGCGGAGGGGCGGAGCTGAGCGGGACGTAAACATCCCGCCCACCTCTTTCCTTCCGCATTGCTGGCCGGGAGCCGCAGGACGCAGGTAAGATCTGTTCATCGTTCCCGGGGTGTCACACGGAGCGTTGTGTGCTACCCTGGGTACGATGAACAATCTGACGTGCAGTTTATGAGGAATGACGATGTGCGTGTGTCGCGGACGGAGGAGGGGACGCCGCGCTCTCCCACTGCTCGGGTCCGGCTGCCGCTGCGGCTGCTGCGGCCTGCCGCTGCCGCTGCTCGGTGGCTCGAGCGATGGGCCGGATCCCGGGGACTCGAGCGGCGCTCCTCGCCCGTGAGTGAAAAGGGGAATTGGTGTTTTGGGATAGTTTATTGTCCGTGACGCCACCCACGGTTGTGGTGATTGAATGTACACCACCGCTGCTCTGGCTGGGGATCCCGGGAGTGATGGTGTGGAGCAGCCAGTTGTTGTGTTGCCCCTCCGTGGGTAGGGGTTGGTGATCCCGGGGCCCAGTGATGGGGTTGGGATGGCGGACAGGCGGGTATGGGGCCTGTGGAGGTGCATTGGCGCAGGGGCAGCGCTGTGCCGCACGGCACGGAGGTACTCACTCAGCCAGTAAACACGACACAGTTCTCGGTAAACAAACGGCTGGTTGGACGGGTCCTTCGGACGGTTACGGTGCTGACTTCCCCTGCAGTTGACGGTGACGGTCTCTTCCCTGCACCTATGTGTTGTTGTTTGGTAGCGATGGGTTCCCACCGGTAACCCGCTCCCCAGCTTGGATATGAGCCGGAGGAGCTCCACTCTTGCCCGCAGGCGCTGGCCCTGGGAAACTGGTGCCTTGGCGGTGGCGGTGTCTCCCCTTAACGGTTGGACTGTTGCCTTCAACGGGACTTGGTTGTTGGGAGACAGTCGTCCCCTTCACTGACGGATTTGGCAAATTCGGCGACTCCTAGCCTTGCCGGGATCCGAAAGGCCCCTGCCCTGGTGCTGACTAATCTTCGTATACCGCTCCGGTACCGCCGGGTCACCACCCGTCCACGGTCCTTTCGGCAACCTCCAATCAGTCTCGCCTGCAGACAGTCACCGCCATCTGCCAACCTTGCTGTCTCAGTCCGGGGCACACACCCGGACCAACTTCAGGCTTGCTTAACTGTTTCTGTTTTACTTCTTTACTCCTCTTACAAGCTCCTCTCCTTTGCTCCACTACCACTTCACTTCCTTCTACTTCTTCCTCCTAAACTGCACTGCCTGGTTCTCCTGCCTCCAGGGCTGTGAACTCCTTGGTGGGTGGAGCCAACCGCCTGGCCCACCCCCTGGTGTGGACACCAGCCCCTGGAGGAAGGCAACAAGGATTTTAGTTTTGACCTTGTGTGTACCTGCAGGGAATGTGGGGTGCGTGTGGTGTTGTGACCTGTGACCCCTGGCTTGCCCAGGGCGTCACATTCCCCCTTAGCAAAACGCAGACCGTCCTCGGGCTGCCCGTCCAACACCGGTTTTATTTTCCTTTTTGTTTTCTGTGAAAATATGAAAAACGGTAACATATTTACAACTTATGGCATCATCCCACAGCGGGAGGTTCAATTCTTAAACGTTGCAAACAGTGTACGGTTACGGTTTCCGCTCTCTCCCACCCAAGCAACCTGGCCCTGATGCTGTCCCTAAAGCCCAGGCAGCACCCCTTGACCCCAGTCCAGCACAAGTTACCCGAGTGGGATCTGTCCCTCCCCTCCAGAGGGTAGCCACCGGTTCCTGTGGTGGCTGGGCCCCAGCCTGCTCTGCTGTGGGCCCTCCCTCCAACCTGCCTCTCCGGAGGCGGTAAATGCGGAAACGGTAACGGTAACACAACTTATTTACAAGCCACTAACGTCTGTGGTTGCCCTGCAAGTTCACGGGCTTGTCCATAAGGAGTCCCTTATGCAACCTTTTGAACGGTCCCCACGGGGACAACGGTGCCGGCAACGGCCGGTTTCCAAATCACGATGAATCAGGTGACTGTTCGGTTATCATCTTATCATCATCTTTTTCAAACTTGCAAACAAAACTCAGTCAAACACCTTTCCCCCCCCCTTTTAAAGGACGGTCTCCCTGTACCTAAGTGGGGGTCTACCTAGGTTGGGACGGGTGGACCTCCGGGGTCCGGTGTAAGTAGGGCTAAGCGGTGGGGTAGAGGGAACAATCAGTTCCTCCTCCCTGCTATCGTGTAGGGCAGGCGGAGGCATAGGGGAGTTGGGTACAGGTTCATCCCTGGGCACTGGTACTGACTCACGGCTGACTGCTTCCATCACTTCTTCATCCACGGGTTGTGGGAACAGTATCACTGGAAGAATCACCGCGCCGTTCTGTGTAGGCCAGTCTGCTGGGAAGTCTCCCATCGCAGTGTGGATCACCTTTTTCACCTTATCCGCTGGTAGGGGAACCGGTACTTCTGCCACCGCTCTTAAGGCTGGTGGGCACCTTTTCAGATGGTCCCGGGAAACTGTGGCCAAAGTGCCTCCTTGGTCACGACTGATTTGGTAGGCCTTCCCATCTTCCCATCCTGTGGGTTGGATGACGTACGGGTTCTGTTCCCATTGATCATCCAGCTTGTGGGTTCTCCTCTTCCGCTTCAGTACGACATCCCCGGGCTGAAAAGGGCCAGCAGACGCCTTTTGATTAAAGCGCTGCTCCTGCTGTTCCCGACTCCGACTTAAGTTCTTCTTGACATATTCTTGAATCTGCCGGTATTGTGCTCTCTGCCGAGTTTCCCATTCAGCTGTCGAAGGGAGTGCTTCTGGGGCCTCCAACCCCATTTCCAGGTCCACCGGCAGGCGGCCGGGGCGAGCCCTCATCAGATATGCTGGGGTGCACTTTGTTGAGCTGGACGGGATATTGTTGTACATATCGACCAAGTCGGGTAGCTTTTCCGGCCACAGGTTCCGCTCTTCCAGCGGTAACGTCTTGAGGAGTCCCAGGACCAAGTGATTCATCTTCTCACACATGCCGTTGATCTGGGCATGGTAAGGGGTGGTCCGGATCTTCTTACAGCCGTACAACTGGCAGAACTCGTAGAACACCTCCGCTTCAAAAGCCGGGCCTTGGTCAGTAAGCACCTTTTCTGGATATCCATGTGGTCGGCAGAAATAAGCCTGGAACGCTCGAGCGGCAGTTCGACCAGTTAGGTCCTTGACGGGGACAACCACCATGAATCTTCAATAGTGGTCTACGATGGTCAAAGCGTAGGCGTACCCACTTCGGCTGGGGGTGAGCTTGACATGGTCTAGGGCGACCAGTTCCAGCGGCTGATGTGTGATGATCGGGTGTAGGGGCGCCCTCTGGCTGGCCTCATCCTTCCTCCTCAGCGTGCAAGGACCACACTCTCGGCACCAGGCTTCTACCGACTCCCGCATCCCACTCCAGTAGAACCGCTCTCTCAACAGCATCTCTAGCTTCTTCCACCCGAAGTGTCCGGCACAATCATGGTATGCCCGCAAAACAGTAGCCACATCAGCTTGGGGAATAACCAACTGGCAGATTTTCTCATGAGTCTTCGGGTTGATCAGCTCACGGTACAGCTTCCCTTGATGTAGATACAGCCATTTCCGTTCCTTCCACAAGCGCTGGGCTTCAGCTGGAGCGGCAGGGTCCATCCCAACGGCACCTTGTTCCACCAGGGTCTTGACGAGACAGACAGCCGGCGCCTGGTTTTGAGCTTCCTGCCACTCTTGACTGGGCCGTGGGTCCAGGTCCACCCGTTGTTGGTGGACATGTACCTTCTCAGTTGGTGGCTGGTGAAATGCAGGCAACTCGATCTCCTCGAGGTCGTCGTCCTCGCACCCTTCTTCTGACAAATGGGGCATTCGGGAGAGTGCATCAGCATTAATGTTGATACGACCAGCTCGGTACTTGACGGTGAAGTTATAGTTGGCTAGCCGGGCCACCCACCGCTGCTCCAACGCGCCCAACTTGGCCGTGTCCAGGTGGGTCAACGGATTATTGTCCGTGAAAGCGGTGAATTTTGCTGTAGCCAAGTAGTGGCGGAACCGCTCTGTGATAGCCCATACCAATGCCAGGAGCTCGAGCTTGAAGGAGCTGTAGTTCTCAGGGTTCCTTTCAGTTGGCCGAAGCTTCCGGCTAGCATAAGCAATCACTTTCTCCTTCCCCTCCTGGACCTGGGACAGGACTGCTCCTAATCCCACATTGCTGGCGTCTGTGTAAAGGATGAACGGGCAGCCATAGTCAGGATACGCTAGGACCTCTTCTCCGGTCAAGGCCGCTTTCAGCTGGCAGAAGGATTCCTCATGCTTTTCTTCCCACACCAGTGGGGCTCCGATGGGTCTACCACCTTTGGTCTGTCCCACGAGGAGATCTTGCATGGGGGCAGCCATCTTCGTGTACCCTTTGATAAAGCGCCGGTAGTACCCCACCAGACCCAGAAACTGCCTTACTTCCCTCACTGTGGTTGGTCTCGGCCAGCCTTGGATGGCAGTGATCTTCTCAGGGTCGGGGGCGACACCTTCTGCACTTACCACGTGCCCCAGGTACTGCACTCTGAGTTTCAGCAGGTGACACTTAGAGGGCTTCAATTTCATCCCGTATTTGGCAAGGGACGCGAACACCTCGGCCAGGTGCTCCAGATGGGTTTCATACGTCTGGGAGTATACAATCACATCATCCAAGTACAATAGGATGGTCTCGAAGTTTAGGTGTCCCAGACAGCACTCCATCAGTCGTTGGAAGGTTCCTGGGGCATTGCACAGCCCGAACTGCATACTATTGAATTCACAGAGCCCCATCGGGGTGGTGAAGGCGGTTTTCTCCCGGTCCTCCGGTGCCACTGCCACTTGCCAGTATCCACTGGTAAGGTCAAGGGTAGAGAAGTAATTTGCAGTCCTCAGTGCGGCCAAAGACTCTTCAATACGGGGCAGCGGATAAGCATCTTTATGCGTTATCTGGTTAATCTTCCGGTAGTCCACACACATCCGCATGGTGCCATCCTTCTTCTTGACCAGCACCAACGGGGCAGCCCAGGGACTACAGCTGTCCCGAATAACCCCTGCCTCTTTCATGTTCCTCAACATATCTTTGGCGCACTGATAATGCGCAGGGGGAATAGGCCTGTACCTCTCTTTGATAGGGGGGTGTTCACCGGTGGGGATGTGGTGTTGGACCCCTTTAATCCGCCCAAAGTCTAAGGGATGTTTGCTGAAAACTTGCTCATACTCCCGCACCACCCTGTACACCCCCTCTTTGAGATGTGTAGGGGTATCATCAGTGCCCACATGTAGCTGTTGGTGCCATTCACTTAACTCCCCTTGAGGCGGGTGAGGGCTGGCAGTAGGTGGAGAAACCGGGGGAGCTGCCTCGTGAATCGTGTGGGGATCTAGGGTGAGCAGTTTGGCAAGGATGGCATACCGGGGAAGCCTGACTTCTTCCTCCCCACAATTCAGCACCCTCACAGGCACTCTCCCCTTCTTTACATCTACCACCCCTCGGGCGGCCATTACGGTGGGCCAGTGTTCAGAGGGCATGGGCTCTATCATGGCAGGGTAGTCACGCCCCTGAGGCCCTACCGCCGCTCTACACCAAATCATCATTTCACTCCTAGGGGGTACAATCAATGGGGCAGCATCCATCACTCTCACTCCACCAATCTCTCCTCCTGTTGAGTTCACATGTTGGCGGTACATCAGGGCTCGGATCTCACGCTGCACAGCTCTCTGCCGGCTTCCCGCCGCCGTGGTGGCCAACTGCTGCAGTAGGGCCAACACATCACCCATGCAGTGCTCCATCACATTGGTTCCTAGCACTATCTTCGGGTTATGGTCACTGGGTTCGTTCATAATCACAATCATACCCTGGTGTTGCAGTTCAGCTCGCCCCACAGTCATAGCCACTTGTTTATACCCCACTTGGGTCAATGGGAGTCCATCAGCGGCAATCAGTGTTATACTAGTATCTGGGGGTGCCAGCTCGTCTGTCCCCCAATACCGCTGGTATAAGGTGTATGGTATGGTGGTTACCTGTGATCCAGTGTCCAAGAGAGCCATCACCCGGGATGCCGTCCACAGCCACGGGAATGATGGGACGGGCACCTATATACCGGTCCCGCCAGTCTGGAGGGCCACGGGGTTCTACTCCTGAGGATTGGCCCGTGGCCCCAGGGGTTGCTCGTTTAAACGGGGCACTGTCGGAAGTAATGGCCAGGCTTGTTGCACTTGTAGCAGGTTGAAGGCCTGTTCCGTGAGTTGTTAGCACTCCTCCGCTGCATCCAGGGAACATCCCCAGGGCTGTCGGCTAGCTGTATCCTGGGTGGAGGCTGGATCTGGTCAAAGGTTGGAGTGCAGCGAGAATCTTGGCGAGGTCTCCGTCCATGCGGCGGACCTGGGCTGCTAGTTCCTCCATTGTGCTGCTGGAAGCTGCAGGTCTTGAAGAGGCTGGTGGAGCAGGGGCCACCACGACGGGGGCTGTCTCAATGGGCCACGAGGCTGGCTCCGAAAATTTCCGAAGCTGGGGGTTGCAGTGCTTTAATGGCCTGCTCCTTTAATACAGCAAAGTCAACATCAGGGTGTTCCAGGGCCCACAGCCGGAGCTGCTTGCGATCCTCAGAGGACTTCATCCCCTGCCCGAATTGCTCTACCAGCATCTTGTTGCTGTCCGCCTCATTGATGGTATCTACCCGCTTTAGGGTGCGAAGAGCGGATTGCAGGCGTAAAGCGTAGTCCCGAATGCTATCCACAGGCCGTTGCCGGCACTGGTAAAACTGCATCCTCAGCTCAGCTTCGGTACGGGTCTCAAAGGCAGTCTGTAGCTTCTCAAATATGGTGGCTATAGAGAGCCGGTCCCCCTCGGCCCAGGTCTCCGCTTCCTGCTCAGCCGTGCCGGTTAACTGGCCCAGCACTACCCGCTGCACGTTTGCTTATCAGTTAGGGGGTACAATTCTAAAAGCGGATTAAACTTTTTCCGGAAGACCTGTAAAGCATCAGGTTTCCCGTCATACTGCGGTAGCCAGGTAGCTCGGGGCGCATAGGGCAAGGAGAACGGCATCACCTGGGCGAGAGCGGGGACCGTGGCACCTCCCGCCAGTGCGGCCGGGGACCTGGGCAGGCCCATTCCCATCCACGGGTGCCCCTGCGGCTACGACCGCCGCTCCTCCCGCGGCCCCGTTGGGCGCAGACATCTTGTTTCCGTCCCCCTTAGCTTCTTTCCGGCCCCTCCTCTATTGGGGCGGGGTTTTGGCCTTCGCGCCTCTGCTACTCGAGAAGACACTCGAGCGGGAACTTTTCGCGCCAAAGATGACGACTTCTGAAATTTTTCAGCCGGATACCTCCGGCGGTCACAAGGCGCACCTCTACCCAACGGCAGAGCGGTAAGATCCTGTTCGTGACGCCAAGTTGTCGCGGGCGGAAGAGGGGACGCCGCGCTCTCCCACTGCTCGGGTCCGGCTGCCGCTGCAGCCTGCCCGCTGCCGCTGCTCGGTGGCTCGAGCGATGGGCCGGATCCCGGGGACTCGAGCGGTCGCTCCTCGCCCGTGAGTGAAAAGGGGAATTGGTGTTTTGGGATAGTTTTATTGTCCGTGACGCCACCCACGGTTGTGGTGATTGAATGTACACCACCGCTGCTTCTGGCTGGGGATCCCGGGAGTGATGGTGTGGAGCAGCCAGTTGTTGTGTTGCCCCTCCGTGGGTAGGGGTTGGTGATCCCGGGGCCCAGTGATGGGGTTGGGATGGGTGGACAGGCGGGTATAGGGCCTGTGGAGGTGCAGGGGGCAGCGCTGTGCCGCACGGCACGGAGGTACTCACTCAGCCAGTAAACACGACACAGTTCTCGGTAAACAAACGGCTGGTTGGACGGGTCCTTCGGACGGTTACGGTGCTGACTTCCCCTGCAGTTGACGGTGATGGTCTCTTCCCTGCACCTATGTGTTGTTGTTTGGTAGCGATGGGTTCCCACCGGTAACCCCGCTCCCCAGCTTGGATATGAGCCGGAGGAGCTCCACTCTTGCCCGCAGGCGCTGGCCCTGGGAAACTGGTGCCTTGGCGGTGGCGGTGTCTCCACTTAACGGTTGGACTGTTGCCTTCAACGAGACCTTGGTTGTTGGGAGACAGTCGTCCCCTTCACTGACGGATTTGGCAAATTCGGCGACTCCTAGCCTTGCCGGGATCCGAAAGGCCCCTGCCCTGGTGCTGACTAATCTTCGTATACCGCTCCGGTACCGCCGGGTCACCACCCGTCCACGGTCCTTTCGGCAACCTCCAATCAGTCTCGCCTGCAGACAGTCACCGCCGTCTGCCAACCTTGCTGTCTCAGTCCGGGGCACACACCCGGACCAACTTCAGGCTTGCTTAACTGTTTCTTTTTTACTTCTTTACTCCTCTTACAAGCTCCTCTCCTTTGCTCCACTACCACTTCACTTCCTTCTACTTCTTCCTCCTAAACTGCACTGCCTGGTTCTCTCCGCCTCCAGGGCTGTTAACTCCCTTGGTGGGTGGAGCCAACCGCCTGGCCCACCCCCCTGGTGTGGACACCAGCCCCTGGAGGAAGGCAACAAGGATTTTAGTTTTGACCTTGTGTGTACCTGCAGGGAATGTGGGGTGCGTGTGGTGTTGTGACCTGTGATCCCTTGGCTTGCCCAGGGAGTCACACGTGCGATGAACGTTTTACCGTTCAATCACAATCGCACGTAGCTGTTACACACTAGAATGTACCTTACGATGCCGGATGTGCATCACTTACGACGTGACCGCCGCCGATACATTGTAAGATACATTGCAGCGTGTAAAGCGGGCTTAAGATTGCTCTTGTTGCCTATAACCACTGCAGAAGTAACTAGGGCCTCATTTATGACAATTGCCTCCACAGTAAGATTGCTCTGGTTGCCTCTAGCCACTGCTGAAGTAACTGGGGCCTCATTTATGAAAATTGCCTCACAATAAGATTGTTCTGGTTGCCTATAGCCACTGCAGATGTAACTGGGGCCTCCTTTATGAGCATTGCCTCAGCAGTAAGATCGTTCTGGTTACCTATAGCCTGCAGAAGTTACTGGGGCCCCCATTTATGAAAATTGCCGCATAACAGGATCGTTCTGGTTGCCTATATCCACTCCTGAAGTAACTGGGGCCCCATTTATGAGAATTACCTCACAGTAAGATCGCTCTGGTTGCCTACAGCCACTGCTGAAGTAACTGGGGCCACATTTATGAAAATGTCTTCACAGTCGTTCTGATTGCCTATAGCAACCAGAGTGTTTAGATGTAGTGGATACCTAGAAACCTGATGGTGTGGGACTGAACTGACACACAAAGACAGGTGGGAATTCAAGTCTGTATTCATATGGGTGCAGTGCAGCAAAAGTTCACACAAAAAAAGCCCCAGCAGAAGTGTAAAGTAGGTGGATGAATTGAAGCAATAAGTCTACTAAAGTTCGTAGCAAGATTTTCCTTCAGCTGAAATCAAGTCCAGAAACAGTCTTTAATAGGATGACCCGAACTGCAGGGAAAACTCTATAGGAGAGTGTATGTGTGTGGCACCCCTGAGGCTTCAGTTGCCACAGAGTATTGCAGCTCATTCATGTTGCAGTATTCACCTCAAGGTAAGGAAGGGGTTAATTCACTGGTGTTCCACATTCACACTTTACATATAGCTCAGGAGCCTTCTCCCAAGGGGGATGGCTCAGGTAAGGCAGGGGGGTGGCCATCATGAGTCATGGGACTTCCCCCGGTCACTGAAGCCATCCACCTGGGGGCGGGATCCACTTGGGGTAGAAGAGGAGCAAACACACACAATCACTAGTCAGTCTACCTGGGGCATCAGTTCTGGGACACGACACCACCTCTTTCTTCTCTACACAGGGCCTGGGGGCTGGAGGTGTACCGCTCAGCCCAGGTGCCTCACAGCTACAAGACAACTCTGACAAGGGATTTTCTTCTTCTTTTCAACACCGGTGACTTCTAACTTACCCGGGGTCGGCGGAGCCCATTACAGCAAGTGACCGGTATTACCTGGGCGAACGGCACGAACTGTGAGTAAAGACACCTGGAAACGCAGGTACTGACTCGGACTCTTTATTACCGGCACCGCCGGCATCACTACTCCTCTCATCATCCTCCCTGGGGCCCGCTCCACCTGTGGGGAGCGATACCATCTCAGGCTGCTACTACCATCTGCCCCGGAGGACAGCAAAAGCAGCGGCGGCTAAATCCCTGGCCGCATACCACAGGTGGCGTCACGACATTCATCCTACTACTAACCCCAACAATCAAGCCACCGCGACATCTCAGATCATCACACACACCACCCCAGTGATGAGTAACGCAGGTACGAGACTCCCCATGCCTGACATCCCCCTGCCTCCTGGGTGCTACTGTCGCGGGCGGAGGAGGGGACGCAGCGCTCTCCCACTGCTCGGGTCCGGCCGCTGCTGCTGCGGCTGCGGCTGCCGCTGCTCGGTGGTAGCTCGAGCGGTGGGCCGGATCCCCGGGGACTCGAGTGGCGCTCCTCGCCCGTGAGTGAAAAGTGGGATTTTGATTGTGGGGATTTGATTATTGTCCGTGGACGCCCACCCCACGGTTGTGGTGATATTGGTGGACACCACCGCTGCTCTAGACGGGGATCCCGGGAGCGGTGACAGGGAGCAGCCTTGTTGTTAGTTCTCCCCTCTGTGGGTAGGGGGTTGGTTGTCCCGGGGCCCGGTGATGGGGGTAGGGATGGATGACAGGGGGGTTTACAGGGCCTGGTGAGGTGCAGGGTTCGCGGGGGGCAGCACTGTACCGCATGGCACGGTGGTACTCACTCAGCCAATGATGAGGACACAGTTCTCGGTAAAAACACACGGCTGGATGGACGGGTCCCACAGACGGCTGCGGTGTTGTTTCTCCCGGCAAGTTCGATGGTGACTGCCTTTCCCTGCAACCTATGTACGGTAGATGGTTCCAATGGGTTCCCACCGGTAACCCGCTCCCCGGCTTGGATGTGGGCCGGAGGAGCCCCTTTTGCCCGTAGGCTCTGGCCCTGGGAAACGGTTGCCTTGGCGGTGGCGGTGTCTCTCTCTCTTGGTTGGACTGTTGCCTTCTGTCGGACTTGGCTGTTGGGAAACCTAGGAGGTTCCCTTCACTAACGAATTTGGCAAATTCACGGCGATTCCTAGCCTCCTTGCCGGGGTCCGTAAGCCCCTGCCAGATGGTGCTGACTTCTCCTTGCGTACCGGTCCGGTACCACCGGGCCACCGCCGTCCACGGTCCTTACGGTAGACTCCGATAGGCCACTCCTGCAGACGGTCACCACCGTCTGCCAACCTTGCTGCTCCGTCCGGGCCACACACCCGGACCTGTCAGTTAGTTGCTCCACTACTACTTTCCTCCCTTCCACTTTCACCTCCAAAACTAAACTGTCTCCTTTTCCAGCCTCCAGGACTGTGAACTCCTCGGTGGGCGGGACCAACCGCCTGGCCCACCCCCTGGTGTGGACATCAGCCCCTGGAGGAAGGCAACAAGGGTTTTGTGTCTGACTTCGGTGTGTCTGACCGGGAGTGTGGGGTGTGTGGGTGTTGTGCTCTGTGGCCCCTGGCTTGTCCATGGCGCCACACTACTTTTGCACTAGCAGCTGGTTCTGGCTTACATGGTGCAAGTGCAGACTAGTGTAACTACACGCAGGCTTGCGAGACCCTTCTTGGAGCAAGTCCCTTGATGCAGAAAAGAGACAGGTTCCTGCTGAGGAGAGGCCATGAAACTGCAGTGAACCCAGCGATCATCCGACAGGAAAAGCTCGCTGGGAACAGACGAAGCAAAAGCAGAGCTGGAAAGAGGAGGCGGGACAGCCAGTTGTTAGAAAGCTGACAAGAGTGCAGCAATTTTATTGAAGACACACTGTCTGCGAATATCACCAGTAGAGTTGAGCGTGGTTCGTGGTTCTCCAGTTCGCGGCTCGAGTGATTTTGGGGGCTGTTCTAGATCGAACTAGAACTCGAGCTTTTTTGCAAAAGCTCCGATAGTTCTAGATACGTTCGAGAACGGTTCTAGCAGCAAAAAACCCAGCTAATTCCTAGCTGGCTTTCCGCTGTAATAGTGTAAGTCACTCTGTGACTCACACTATTATGACATTTCAGTGTATAGTGTGCGGGAACAGCGCATTCAGATCACTGCTGTATGGATAATGGCGATCGCCATTTTTTTTTTTTCCTTGTCTTCCTTCCCTAAGCGCGCGCGTGTAGTGGGGCGGGCCAGCATGTCAGCCAATCCCAGACACACACACAGCTAAGTGGACTTTTAGCCAGAGAAGCAACGGCATGTGTGATAGGATGTCCATGTCACATGTCCCTGCATTATAAAACAGGACATTTTTCCTCCAGCACGCCATTATCTGCCTTCTGCGTCCTTGGTGTCAGACATCACTGGCGCAGCTCCTATCGCCGATACAGCTGTATACGCTCCATACACAGCGCTGGACAGCTTAGGGATAGCACTTTCTATCAGTCCTTTTAAGGGCTCATACCCGGCAGGGTCAGAGCCATAGGTGACAGGTCCTGAAAACAGAGTTTAACAGCTACACAAGATGACAGCGTCTGTGTAGCTAAGGGGGGGGGGGGGGGGGGGGGGGGGGGGGGGGGGGGGGGGGGGGGGGGGGGGGGGGGGGGGGGGGGGGGGGGGGGGGGGGGGGGGGGGGGGGGGGGGGGGGGGGGGGGGGGGGGGGGGGGGGGGGGGGGGGGGGGGGGGGGGGGGGGGGGGGGGGGGGGGGGGGGGGGGGGGGGGGGGGGGGGGGGGGGGGGGGGGGGGGGGGGGGGGGGGGGGGGGGGGGGGGGGGGGGGGGGGGGGGGGGGGGGGGGGGGGGGGGGGGGGGGGGGGGGGGGGGGGGGGGGGGGGGGGGGGGGGGGGGGGGGGGGGGTGGGGGGGGGGGGGGGGGTGGGGGGGGGGGGGGGGGGGGGGGGGGGGGGGGGGGGGGGGGGGGGGGGGGGGGGGGGGGGGGGGGGGGGGGGGGGGGGGGGGGGGGGGGGGGGGGGGGGGGGGGGGGGGGGGGGGGGGGGGGGGGGGGGGGGGGGGGGGGGTGGGGGGGGGGGGGGGGGGGGGGGGGGGGGGGGGGGGGGGGGGGGGGGGGGGGGGGGGGGGGGGGTGGGGGGGGGGGGGGGGGGGGGGGGGGGGGGGGGGGGGGGGGGGGGGGGGGGGGGGGGGGGGGGGGGGGGGGGGGGGGGGGGGGGGGGGGGGGGGGGGGGGGGGGGGGGGGGGGGGGGGGGGGGGGGGGGGGGGGGGGGGGGGGGGGGTGGGGGGGGGGGGGGGGGGGGGGGGGGGGGGGGGGGGGGGGGGGGGGGGGGGGGGGGGGGGGGGGGGGGGGGGGGGGGGGGGGGGGGGGGGGGGGGGGGGGTGGGGGGGGGGGGGGGGGGGGGGGGGGGGGGGGGGGTGGGGGGGGGGGTGGGAGGGGGGGGGGGGGGGGGGGGGGGGAGGGGGGGGGGGGGGCGTGGGGTGGGGGGGGGGGGGGGGGGGGGGGGGGGGGGGGGGGAGGGGGGGGGGGGGGGGGGGGGGGGGGGGGGGGGGGGGGGGGGGGGTGGGGGGGGGGGGGTGGAGGGGGGGGGGGGGGGGGGGGAGGTGGAGGGGGTGGGGGGGGGGGGGGGGGGCGGGGGGTGGGGGGGGGGGGGCGGGGGGGTGGGGGGTGAGGAGGGGGGGGGGGGGGGGGGGGAGGTGGGGGGGGGGGGGGGGGGGGGGGGGGGGGGGGGGGGGGGGGGGGGGGGGGGGGGGGGGGGGGGGGGGGGGGGGGGGGGGGGGGGGGGGGGGGGGGGGGGGGGGAGGGGGGGGGGGGGGGGGGGGGGGGGGGGCAGGTGATTTCCTCGCTGCATTTCCCCATTAGGAGGTGATAGAAAGGCAGGCTTCCATTCCTCTACTTGGGAACAGGATGTGTCGTTGCTTACCCAATTAATCAGAGAGTCAGCAAAGCAAAGGTACTAAAATTGTGGGTCACAATTAAAAAATAACTTTTAATGGTTTAAATTTTCTAAAAAGATATTATACCCACACACCATAAATGGTTGTAAAACCAACCAACTGATTGGAGCTAGTATTTAAAGCTCCTATTACTACACAGTCAAGGACACTGTATAACCAGTAGTAATGGTTCTACTGGAAAAACACCAATTGGGACAAATAATTGTTCCATATGTGACAAATAGATTAGTAATCCATAGCATAGACAGACATTAAGCAGGTGTGATCCCACTACAATACTGATGTTAGAGACCAAAATATTATTGTCTCCTAAATACTATACATTAAGCTACAAACTGCAGCAATCAATAACCAAAGACTTGTTTTTAGTTGTCCAGCGACAGGGGGGGGGCACCAATCCGCCTCACAATACCCCTTGGCTGGCAACAGTCTGACCTGATGTTTTCTTAGACCTCCGACGCGTTTCTTAATTTATCTTAATCCTCAGGGGACTGTGGTCAAGAAATTACAACTGTGAAAATAAACAATATAATCAGACCAAAAAACAATGCAAGGATTTATCAAAAGGTTCACAGAGCATTCTCAGATATACTTCCCACCTACCTTCATTAAGGAGACGGACAACCCAACATACTGTGTCCGGGCTGGTAATAAGCACTGGGCTTTCAAACTTACCGCCCTTAAATATCCTGTGGGCGGGATGCCCAAATTATCATAATTGCCCACCCCTAGGCTGAGAGCACCGTCCCTCCACTAAGAGTGATTGGTACAAAAGCCAATTATCAGAAAACAGTAACGCCCACCAAGGTGTTTAACCATAGCCAGTGGCGGCCTGTTACTGAAGGCTCGCCCTCATAGACCAATCAGCATCATAGAGAGAGACGTCCCCCAATCACGTTCCACCGCATATGGCGATCATGTGATCTTCTGACATCACGCCATCACACCCATCAACAATCTTGCTATTCGTGACCATGTGACCGGAACTACCATGTTTAGCCGGCGTACAGGGCGGCCAGATGAACCGCCCATGCTAACACCCCAATCACCCATGTGACACACAGGCCGGCGTCACCCGAGTTTATTCTTATACCAAAATGTGGCCGGAGCTGTACAGCGCACCTCCGGGCGCCTAACAGCATGCTTGCGGTGCCAGTCTCATTAGTAATAGTATCGCCGTATGCAGACCGGAACCTACATGAGATTACCGGGCACACATAGCAGTCACATGATCCGCCCATGTGTGACCGCAGGCCCGACGACACTCAAGGAACCGGAAGTGCGCAGGAACTACACAAGCGCACGTCCGGACACACCCAAGCAGTAATGAATCAGCACGTCACCAAGGGGCTCCGCCCATCTCTGAATCATATGACCGGTCACAGGCCATAGTGTACCTAGAACGCCCTTAATAAACAACGAGCCGGAGACAAACAAACAATGTTTGCGTCCCCCAACTGTCGTTTGGGCTAGAAAGGCTTGTCACATAAAAGATGTACAAAGAATGTTTTTAACATAAGAGCCCGGTTATGTGGGGGGGGGGGGTGGTTGTAATGTTAAGGGAATGTGGGGAGGGATAGAGAATGCTGGATTGTCCTAAACAACAAAAGGACACACAAATTGGATTCAGGCAGGCACCCACAACGGGCACAATCAACACGGGCACGAGGCGAGTGCAGATGAGATACCCAAATACCCCAAATGAAATTTAACAAAGGGGAGGTATATTAGAAGAAGGGGGGGGGGGCCCATGCAACAATCCCCTACTTGGCCCTATACTTCCCCTACCTACCTAACGGAGTGTAACAACACCTTAAAGTTCCGGGTGCCCCCGCTCACACGGTGGCTGTCCCTAAGGGTCCCCTAATATGGGCCCTAGGAGTTACAGAAGCACCCAAAAGTAAGTGTCTCATTAAGACCCCACGGTGTTTGGGTCTTCATATATATAAATCCATTTGCACTCCGTTGGAGGATCAACCGATTCCCAGTCTCCCCCCTCGAGTCGGGTAATTTATGAGATCGATTCCCATGAAAGTTAGCCCTGAGATGTCACTGTGTGTGCACAACTTCCATGTGTTTAGGCTAGGGGGAGTGTCCCTCATTGTTAGCTATATCTCTAAGTGTTCCCCCACCCTTCTCCTGAACTCCCTTTCTCGTCTTGCCTACATATTCCAGTCCACAGCCACATCTTGCTTTATAGACAATACCCCTCGAGCGACAATTTATGAAATTCCTGATGTCAAAAGAGCAACCAGTCGCAGAGCTAGAGAAGGTCCTTCCGGTCTCGATGTGCGGACATGCACGCACCCCTTATCATCGAAAACAACCCCTTAAGCTCAGTTCGTAGCCAGGTGTTATCTTTTGGGCGAATGAAGTGGCTGTGGGACTACTCTATCACCGAATAGAGCGACCTCTCTTATAGTACACTTTGGATGGTTACCCACCACGTTACCAATGTCCACGTCCATCTTAAGAGGATTGGCCAATGCCGTTCCAAGATCTTACGTATTTCGGCGGACCCATTGGTGAAGGTGGAGATGAAATGAAATTTACCATCCGTTGTCTTGTTCTTTTTGTGCGAGGGGACTATAGGCTAGATCTTTCCCTGGATTGTGCCGCTTGATAGGCTTTAGAAAGGACATGGTCAGGATATCCCCCTTTCACTAAAACGGCTGCGTAAATACATCCGCTTGTCGAGAAAAGTTTAACGGGTGGAACAATTCCGTCGTGCCCGCAGATATTGTCCCTTGGGGATGCCTGCCCAAGAGGTAGAGGATGAATTGCTCTCCCAGCGTAGAAGTGCATTGGAGGAGGTAGGTTTGCGAAATGTATTAGTCGTTAGGGTTCCATCAACATTTTTTGTCACCAGAATGTCCAAAAAGACAGCTCTCTTTCCGTCACATTGGGCAGTAAAACCTCAGCCCCAGAGGATTGTGATTGATATCGGAGACAAATTGTAAAAAAGTCTCTTTGGTACCCCCGCCATAGCACGAATACGTCGTCTATGTAGCGGGTCCATAGTACAATCCTGTCCAAATCATAAGGGAATCTTCCCAAAAATAAGGTTCTCTTCCCACCAGCCCAGGAGCAGATTGGCGTAAGATGGTTGCACATGGACAGCCATGGCCCGTGCCCCTGAGCTGGTGGAAGAAGAACCCGTCAAAAAGAAAAAAACAATTTTCATGAGACAGAAAGAGAGCAATCTGATTAGCCACGCGTTGTGTCTTATGAAGTGACAGCCTCGTCCCCTTCAAGAAATACTTCCACCGCTCTCAATCCATCCTCGTGCCGACGATCGAGGAGTACAAGGGCCTCTACCATCAACCGAGCACAGGATGGTATCGTTATCCAGCACCACATCTTCAATCTTCCTCAAAAAATCAGTTGAATCTCAAAGTAAATGTAATTCAGGAACTCACGAACGGTTTGAGGATATGATCGAGATAGGTCCCGATGTTCTGACAGAGGCCTCCCACCCCAGACACAATTGGTCTGCCTTTGAGGGGTGTGAGGCCTTTGTGTACCTTGGGGAGACAGATAGGAAAGTGGCCAGTGATAGGAATGGAGGAAACAGGAAATCATATTCATTTTTATCTATGAGGCCTTGGCTTCCAAACCTTCTAATAGAAGTGCTTTAAGTTCTACTTTAAATTCATTAAGAGGATTGTGTTTCAATCTCTTATAATTACTAGGTGTTATTAAGGATAGTCAAACACATATTTCCTGTAATCCTCCAGATCCTGTACCACTATGTTGCCCCCCCTTTATCTGAACTTTTTATTACAAACCGAGCGGAGTTCTTGTTCCAAGGCACGCAAGGCCATCACTTCAGATCTGGTCAAATTAAACATTTTGCGTTTTTTCTTC